>NC_042621.1:302301077-302464516 GCF_901001135.1 Rhinatrema bivittatum | reverse complement strand
TATAAGGAACATGAGAGATGGGTGAGTGTGTGTGTGAGAGAGAGTGATGCTGAGAGATCAGACCGTGTGTGTGGTGTATGTGTGTGTGTGAGTATGTGTGTGAGAGCGAGAGGGCTGGAGGATGTGGGGTGTGAGTGTGTTTGTATAAGGAACATGAGAGATGGGTGAGTGTGTGTGTGTGAGAGTGATGCTGAGAGGATCAGACCGTGTGTGTGTGTGTGTGTGTGTGTGTGTGTGAGAGAGAGAGTATGTGTGTGAGAGAGAGAGGACTGGAGAATGTGGGGGTGTGAGTGTGTTTGTATAAGGAAAGTGGGTGATGGTGGGTGTATGTATGGGAAAGAAGGCTGTGTGTATGTGTGTGTGTGTGTGTGAGAGAGAGAGAGAGAGAGGCTGGAGGATGTGGGTGTGTGAGGGGATGGGTGTATGTAAGGGAAAGAAGGCTGTGTGCATGTGTGTGTGTGTGAGAGAGAGTGATGCTGAGAGGATCAGACTCTGTGTGTGTGTGTGTGTGTGTGTGTGTGTGTGTGAGAGAGAGAGAGAGAGAGCTGGAGGATGTGGGGTGTGAGTGTGTTTGTATAAGGAACATGAGAGATGGGTGAGTGTGTGTGAGAGAGAGAGTGAAGCTGGGAGGATCAGACCGTGTGTATGTGTGTGTGTGTATGTGTTTGTGTGTGAGTGTATGTGTGAGTGTGTGTGTATGTGTGGTATGTGTGTATGTGTGTGTGTGAGTGTGTGTGTATATGGTGGAGTGTGAGTGTATGTGTGGTGTGAGTGTGTGTATGTGTGAGTGTGGTGTATGTGAGTGTATGTGTGTATGTGTGTGTATGTGTGGTGTGTGTGAGTGTATGTGTGAGTGTTGTGTGTATGTGTGTGTGGTGATTGTTTGTATGTGTGTGAGTGTGAGTGTGTGTGTGTATGTGAGTGTATGTGTGAGTGTGTGAATGTGTGCAATGATACTTGGGATAAGTAGAAGGCAGAGAAAGATGACCAGAGTGGGAAGGAGGGAATAAAGGGGGTGAGGACCTCAGATGGAGAAGGGAAAAGGGATGGAGAGAAGGGCTGGAATGTGGAAAGAACACCTCCTTATTCAGGGTTTCAACCCCCTTCCCACCACACGAGATCCCAGAACCTTCTTCTCTTCCTTCCCACCCAGTCTTTCCCTCCCAATCTTTTTCCCTCCTCATTCACTCCCTCCTCTCTCTCCCCCATCCTTACTCTCTTCCTCTTCCACTATTCTGATCCTCTTTGACTTTATGCAGAATTTAGGTTTTTTCATTCTCTGTCAGCACTTAGGTGTTCAAGTTAAATAATATATTGAGGTGGTGCTGGTTTATGTTTGTATGTTCCAAGTTAAGTAATATTTCCAGTCTTAGATTTTATAATACTTATATGCTGAATCAGTTAAATGTGTATGTACTAGGTTTTTCTATCTTATCTATGGACGCTGCTTTGATCACATAGAGGGTGATGTGTTTCATTGTGATTCAAATATGATAATTCAGGGTTCAAGAGGGAGATCTCTTTATATTGCTCTTCCACACCAGCCTAAGTTATAAGTATTTCTATTCTTTTGTTTTGCAGCTTGCACTTAGGATAATCACTTTGCTGATCTTAATATCTCAATATTCTATCTCTTATTCTAATGTTTTCACTTCTTGCCCCTCTCTCATCCTGAAAATATCCTCTTCTTCTCCTCCCACACATTGATACCAAAATCCCCAACATAAATCTCTGAAAAGAGCAAAGTCAATTAAACAGATACAAGACAAGTTTAAGAAGATAAGAACATAAGAACATGCCATGCTGGGTCAGACCAAGGGTCCATCAAGCCCAGCATCCTGTTTCCAACAGAGGCCAAACCAGGCCATAAGAACCTGGCAAGAACCCAAAAACCTAAGTTATTCCATGTAACCATTG
Organism: Rhinatrema bivittatum; assembly: GCF_901001135.1. Taxonomy (NCBI): domain Eukaryota; kingdom Metazoa; phylum Chordata; class Amphibia; order Gymnophiona; family Rhinatrematidae; genus Rhinatrema; species Rhinatrema bivittatum. The sequence continues at coordinate 302,462,599 of NC_042621.1, read as the reverse complement.
CTAATGGCAGTGGCTATTCTCTAAGTGAACTTAATAGCAGGTAATGGACTTCTCCAGGAATTTATCCAAACCTTTTTTAAACCCAGCTACACTAACTTTACTAACCTGACAATGAATTCAAGAGCTTAATTGTGATGCGCACAGCACAGGACAGAGATAATAATTTTCTCCAATTAGTCTTGAATGTGCCACATGCTAACTTCATAGAATGTCCCCTAGTCTTTCTATTATCCGAAAGAGTAATAACCAATTCACATCTACCCGTTCTAGACCTCTCATGATTTTAAACACCTCTATCATATCCCCCCTCAGTCGTCTCTTCTCCAAGCTGAAAAGTCCTAACCTCTTTAGTCTTTCTTCATAGGGAGCTGTTCCATTCCCTTTATTTGGTTGCCCTTCTCTCTACCTTCTCCATCGCAATTATATCTTTTCTGAGATGCGGCGACCAGAATTGTACACAGTATTCAAGGTGTGTCTCACCATGGAGCGATATAGAGGCATTATGACATTTTCCATTTTATTAACCATTCCCTTCCTAATAATTCCTAATATTGTTTGCTTTTTTGACTGCTGCAGCACACTGAGTCAACGATTTTAAAGTATTATCCACTATGATGCCTAAATCTTTTTCCGGGTGGTAGCTCCTAATATGGATCTTAAACATCGTTGTAACTACAGCAAGGGTTATTTTTCCCTATATGCATCACCTTGCACTTATCCACATAAAATTTCATCTGCCATTTGGATGCCCAATCTTCCAGTCTTGCAAAGTCCTCCTGTAATGTATCACAATCCGCTTGTGATTTAACTACTCTGAATAATTTTGTATCGTCTGCAAATTTGATAACCTCACTCGTCGTATTCCTTTCCAGATCATTTATAAATATATTGAAAAGCACTGGTCCAAGTACAGATCCAGAGGCACTCCACTGTTTACCCTTTTCCACTGAGAAAATTGACCATTTAATCCTACTCTCTGTTTCCTGTCTTTTAACCAGTTGTAATCCACGAAAGGACATCGCCTCCTATCCCATGACTTTTAGTTTCTTAGAAGCCTCTCATGAGGGACTTTGTCAAACACCTTCTGAAAATCCAAATACACTACATCTACCGGTTCACCTTTATCCACATGTTTATTAGCCCCTTAAAAAAATGAAGCAGATTTGTTAGGCAAGACTTCCCTTGGGTAAATCCATGTTGAGTGTGTTCCTTTAAACCATATCTTTCTATATACTCTACGATTTGGACATTTAGAATAGTTTCCACTATTTTTCCTGGCACTGAAGTCAGGCTCACGGTCTATAGTTTCCCAGATCGCTTCCGGAGCCCTTTTAAATATTGGGGTTACATTGGCCACCCTCCAGTCTTCAGGTATAATGGATGATTTTAATGATAGGTTACAAATTTTAACTAATAGATCTGAAATTTCATTTTTTAGTTCCTTCAGAACCCTGGGATGCATACCATCCGGTCCAGGTGATTTGCTACTCTTTAGTTTGTCAATTTGGCCTACTACATCTTCCAGCTTTACAGTTATTTGGTTCAGTTCATCTGACTCATCACCCTGAAACCATCTCCGGAATGGTATCTCCCCCACATCCTATTAGTAACACAGAAGCAAAGAATTAATTTAGTCTTTCTGCAATGACCTTATCTTCCCTAAGAGCCCCTTTAACCCCCCAGTCATTTAATGTCTAACCGACTCTCGCGCAGGTTTCCTGCTTCGGCTATATTTTATAAAGTTTTTTTATGAGTTTTGCCTCTATGGCCAACTTCTTTTCAAATTCTCTCTTCGTCTGTCTTATCAAAGTTTTACATTTAACTTGACAATGCTTATGCTTTTTCCTATTCTTCAGATGGATCTTTCTTCCAATTTTTTTTTTGTAACTTTTTATTTAACTGTTTTCAGGCCTACAAAACAAAGTGTAGGTCACAACACTGATAATGAACAGTAGAGTAAGAACCAAAATGTAATGTCTTACAGCCGGACTTGAGGGTCAAGAGAAATAAATAAATAGATAAATAAATACAGAAATACAAAAACCAGATGACCTATAATGGTACAGGCCATTGCCCCTAGGGAAAGACAGTACCAAGGAGAATTGTACATATACAGTGCACATAAATACCTTTTTACAAATGATCAAGTTTATAATATGTAAGGAACGCCCTCAAATTTGATGGAACTTAAATTTTTATTGAGCAAATCATAGCATAGTTTTTCTATATCCATAATGCTCCTCCCCTGGGCCTTCCAATAGCCAATATCAGGGTTTAAATTTCCATTTGCTTTGCTATGGTGATTTCTTCCAATTTTTGAAGGATTTTCTTTTGGCTAAAATAGCCTCTTTCACCGCACCTTTTAACCATGACAGTAATCATTTTGCCTTCCTTCCACCTTTCTTAATGCGTGGAATACATCTGGACTGCGCCTCTAGGATTGTTTTTTAAACAATGTCCAAGCCTGTTGAACACTTTTAACCTTTGCAGCTGCACCTTTCAGTTTTTTTCTATTTTCCTCATTTTATCAAAGTTTCCCTTTTGAAAGTTTAGTGTTAGAGCTGCAGATTTACTTATTGTCCCCCTTCCAGTTATTAGTTTAAATTTGATCATGTTATGATCACTATTGCCGAGTGCCCCACCACCGTTACCTCTCTCACCAAATCCTGTGCTCCACTAAGAATTAAATCTAAAATAGCTCCCTCTCTTGCTGGTTCCTGAACCAATTGCTCCATGAAGCAGTCCAGGAACTTTATGTTGCTAGCATGTCTTGATGTTACATTTACCCAGTCAATATTGGGGTAATTGAAATCTCCCATTATTATTGCACTGCCAGATTGGTTAGCTTCCCTGATTTCTCTTAGCATTTCATCATCTGTCTGACCATTTTGTCCAGGTGGATGGTAATTAAGTCTATGTCACATTCACTGCTATACACTCTAACTCTCCCATCTTACTTCTTAAACTTCTGGCATTGGCATTACAGACATTCAAAGTCCTTTCTTTGTGCAGCCTGCTTTTCAGTTGTCCGGGATAAATTGGAATTCTTTAGCTCGGGTGATTCTTTGCTTTTGAAGAATAACATTTAATTTTGATTATGCAACATAATCTGAAATGCCAATTACTTGTTCTTGTATCTCTGATCGATGATTATGATTATCTTGTATCTCTGATCGATTGATTATGATTATCTTGTATCTCTGATCGATTGATTTTGATTATCATTAATTTAATTGTTATAGTTCTTAATTTTGTTCTTAAATTGTTATTAATTGATTTATTATGCATACCTGATTTTGTTATCATATTGACTGTAAAGCTTGTTGCTGATTTACTGTTTATTGTGAACCGAGGTGATGTTATTAACGTGCCGCGGTATATAAAAAATTACGAAATAAATAAATACATAAATAAACATGAATTTACATGATTAAATATGCAAAATTATTGACATGTATGCAAATATGCCACTACATTTCAGAAACATTTATAAAATAATCTAGCAGGGGCTGCTGAAAGGCTGTGACCATGCCCAACAGAATGAGGAGCTGAGTTCATTGCAGACCTGATCTGCAGGGACAGAGAGAAAGGCGAGGAAGGTGACCCAAATGGTACCAAGACAACACCGAAAGCCCAGTGAGAAATAGGGAGGGAGAGCAGCCTCCAGTTTTTGTTTCAGGTTTGGGGGGGGGGGGGGGGGTTTGTTTTGTTTTGTTTGTTACATTTTTTTTGGCTCAGTTCATTTGCCAAACCAAAAGAAAACATTAAAAGTGAAAAACAAAAAAAATCCAAGAAGAGAAAACAAAAATAAAATACAAACCAATTAAAAAAAAAGGGCCTCCTGCAGCCCTGAAAATCCCTTCCCGTCCAGGAAACCGTGAACCTGGGGCCTGCCCGGGCCTGGCGGGAGGGGTCCGAACCAGATTCGATTTTGTGGGAGGGGCCCATGGAGGACCCGGGTTTGCATTTTGCTGCTTGGGAGGGGTTTCCAGGGCCACAGGACACCCACGTTTTATGCCACAAATATGAAAGTGTCCGAAAATGTCAGGTTTTTTCTAGGAGACCACTTCTGGTTCATTCCATTTGGAACGAATTGTGAACGGCCTGATTTGTTGCATTTTGCACATTGATTTCAAATGAATGCGCACTCCTAGAGCATACGATAGAGACATTCAAATACCAAAAAGGTATAAATAATGCACAAGAAACAAACGGATTTCAGAAGAGCTGAAATTCCTGAATACAAGGTCAAAGGGAGGTAGACTCAGGGTCAATCTCATGAAATATTTCTTCTACTGAAAGGGTATATTGACCGATTTAAAATCTCCTAAACCACAATATCAGACCCTTCCCTTTTTGGCACATGGAACGGCCTCCCAGGGGAGGTGGGTGATGGAGACCAAAAGCAGGAAGAGAATCCAAGACGGCCTGGGACAGGCACAGAGGATCCCTCCTTGCAAAGACGCGAGGAGAAAGCCAGAGATCCCCTGAAGTCTCTGGCCTAGCAGCAGGAAAGACATTGCACGGTCCCTAGGCCCATTCCCTGCCCTCATTTTTAAGGCCCCCTCTATGGGGTGGCATTGCTGGGGGGCCAGAGGCCTGGGTTGGGTGTGTGAGGGCGACTCCTGCTGGCCCCCACGAGAGATGCTGAAAGGCTCCGGAGAGAATCTCCTCCCAGACCTCAGCCAGTAGGGTTGGCCATGATTTATCTAGAGCGGGGGGGGGGAGGAAAAAAGGCAGGAACTCCCCCCCCCCTCCTCCTAGAAACGGAAAGGGGAAAAATATGTTTTCCATGCAATATTTTACCTAAAGCTGGACAGCAGAGGTGAGCGCTCGGCATTCTTCAGCATCTGGTTCACACCTGTAGAAAGCAGATTTACATTTTTAACAGTCTGTCAACAAGCGCCATTCCGAGCATTTTCTGCAGATGTGCACGGAGCCTTTCAAAAATAAATTTCGGCTAATTGCACTGGGAAGGAAGCCGCATTTGAGCTGGATTCCTGGGATTGTTATGTAAACTTTCTTCCGACCGAAGACGAAACAATTTAGCAATAACTTCGGGGCATGTTGTGATAGGGAATAAAGTTAACTACAGTAGAAGACAGATGTGGACACGTGCAAGTGTGATCGGACACGGAGTGCCGGATCGCCATAAAAATCAAAAGGGAATCTGGAATTACTAAATCATTTAGAAAAAGAGAGGGTTACAAGCAGAGGCTGGTGAAACACATCCTCTCGCTCTTCAAACAGCGCGCAAGGAAGGAAATCTTAGCTTCAGCTATCACTCCGTCCAGGGCAGGTGCGATCTGGATGGTTACAGTATGGGACTGGGAGTGTAGGGGCGTCCTGGGAATTGGAAACCGTCATTCTGACTTTGCCACTGGATCTCGGAGTGACCTTAAGATGATCATTTTATCTTTCTTTTAATCCTGGCTTTGCCCCTGTCTGTGTGACATTGAACAAGTCACTGCATCTCCCTGTGCCTCAGATCCAATCCCTGCTCTGTCCATATGTGACCCGGTATGTCACTGTATCTCCCTGTGCCTCAGTTCTAATCCCAGCTCTGCCCTGATACTGTGTGACCCTAGGTATGTCACTGTATCTCTCTGTGCCTCAGTTCTAATCCCAGCTCTGCCCCTGATACTGTATGACCCTAGGTAAGTCACTGTATCTCTCTGTGCCTCAGTTCTAATCCCAGCTCTGCCCCTGACTGTGTGACCCTAGGTAAGTCACTGTATCTCTCTGTGCCTCAGTTCTAATCCTAGCTCTGCCCCTGACTGTGTGACCCTAGGTAAGTCACTGTATCTCTTGTGCCTCAGTTCTAATCCCATCTCTGCCCCTGACTGTGTGACCCTAGGTAAGTCACTGTATCTCCTGTGCCTCAGTTCTAATCCCAGCTCTGCCCCTGATACTGTGTGACCCTAGGTAAGTCACTGTATCTCTGTGCCTCAGTTCTAATCCCATCTCTGCCCCTGACTGTGTGACCCTAGGTAAGTCACTGTATCTCCCTGTGCCTCAGTTCTAATCCCAGCTCTGCCCCTGATACTGTGTGACCCTAGGCTGCCCCTGACTGTGTGACCCTAGGTAAGTCACTGTATCTCTCTGTGCCTCAGTTCTAATCCCATCTCTGCCCCTGATGTGGACCTAGGTAAGTCACTGTATCTCCTGTGCCTCATTCAGTTCTAATCCCATCTCTGCCCTGACTGTGTGATAGGTAAGTCACTGTATCTCTCTGTGCCTCAGTTCTAATCCCAGCTCTGCCCCTGACTGTGTGACCCTAGGTTTCACTGTATCTCCCTGTGCCTCAGTTCTAATCCCAGCTCTGCCCCTGATACTGTGTGACCCTAGGTAAGTCACTGTATCTCTCTTTGCCTCAGTTCTAATCCATCTCTTGCCCCTGACTGTGTGATAGGTAAGTCACTGTATCTCTGTGCCTCAGTTCTAATCCCAGCTCTGCCCCTGACTGTGTGACCCTAGGTAAGTCACTGTATCTCTCTGTGCCTCAGTTCTAATCCAGCTCTGCCCCTGACTGTGTGACCCTAGGTAAGTCACTGTATCTCTGTGTGCCTCAGTTCTAATCCCAGCTCTGCCCTGATACTGTGTGACCTAGGTAAGTCACTGTATCTCTCTGTGCCTCAGTTCTAATCCCATCTCTGCCCCTGACTGTGTGACCCTAGGTAAGTCACGTATCTCTCTGTGCCTCAGTTCTAATCCCAGCTCTGCCCTGACTGTGTGACCCTAGGTAAGTCACTGTATCTCTCTGTGCCTCAGTTCTAATCCCAGCTCTTGCCCCTGACTGTGTGACCCCTAGGTAAGTCACTGTAATCTCTCTGTGCACTCTAGTTTCTAATCCCACTCTGCCCTAGGGCAGGCCAGTTATATTCAGAGCTGCTAAGTAGCTTAAAGTCATTGGCTCAGACTATGAATGTATTGCTTGAGCGTATTTATGTTTCTCTTCTGTAATATTTATGCTGATGAAGCCAGGAAAACTCTGCACATGCTGGGGATGGCCGCACAGCCCAGAAGCAGCTGCATTTGCTGGGGGTCTGACCTTTAGGCCCCTGGACTCTATAACGACTTGAAATTCAAGGGCTGGCTCTACAGTAAATGCCACCTGGGTAAAAGCTGTCAGTGGCGCCCTCTCCTCCCTCCCTCCTGATATTACCCTCCTTATATCCATTCTCTCCCTCTTTCCCCCTCAGTCCTCCTCTTTCCCTCCCTCCTCCAGGCAATATTCCTCCCTCCCAGCATACTCTCTCTCTCTTCCAGACACTCTCTCCTTTTTCTCTCCTCCTCCATTTGCTCCCTTCCTCCTCCTCCAGGCCTTCTCTCCTTCTTTCCCCATTCTCCTTCCGTCCCCTTCTCCTCTTCCTCCCTCCAGGCACTCTCTCTCCTTCCCTTCAGGAACTCGCTCTCTCTTTGCTCCCCCCTTCACCCTCCAGGAATTCTGTCAATGTGCACAATATGCAAATTCTGTAATCACTCCAGGAATTCTGTCAATGTGCACAATATGCAAATTCTGTAATCACTTTAGTAAAAAGCACCAAACTCTGCACAGACAGGCACATTTGAAAAAACACAAATCCCAAGAAAACATATTCCAAACCTATAGGGCACACTTGCCATACCAAAAGAGCACTAACTGCCAAGATTCGAACAGCAACAATCCTACCTATGAAAGGCAGAACGGCTAATATTATACTGTGACCTAGGACACCAATACACTTCCTCCTGGGTACAGAAGAGTCAGACTCTTACAGACTCTCTACATAGAGATTAAGCAGTAGCGCGACATCTCAGCTGGGTCATACATGCAGAACACAGAGAGACCCTCATCTAATACAGAACAAGGGACCACAATTAGAAATAGAAACGCATAGACCAATAAGTGAACTGGAAAATCCAAGATGCCAGACTTTGCATGCAGTGCAACCCTGGAGAAACAGAAATGCATTTCCTTGCTGCATAAAATTCAAAGATATCAGAGATGCACATTTCCCAAAGCTGACATATTCCAGTCACTAAACTTAATGGGGCGTATTTTAAAAGGTACCCGCGCGGCGTACATTTGTACAGCACCAACCCGCGCGCACAAATGTACGCCCGATTTTATAACATGCGCACGTAGCCGCACGCATGTTATAAAATCAGGGTCGGCGTGCCAAGGGGTGCACACTAGTGCACCTTGTGCGCGCCGAGCCCTCGGGGAGTTCAGCTGGCTTTCCTCAGGGGGAACTTTCCTTCCCCCCCAATCTTCCCCTCCCTGTCTCGTCCCCCAGCCCGAAAAAACCCAACCCCATACCTTTATCTCACAAGTTACGCCTGCCACAGGCAGGCATAACTTACGCGCGCCAGCTGACTGTCAGCAACCGATCCCCCGGCCCAGCGGCCTTGTAGAGGCCTCTGAACACGCCCCTGCCTGCCCCCAGCCCACCCATTTTTTCAAGCCCTGGGACTTACACCATCCTGGGGCTTTCCGAGCGTCACCAGCCCTTTTGAACATAGGCCCGGCGAGCGTAACCCCCTTTGCTCGCAATCTTCCTGGTTTATATGCGCGTAACCCTTTGAAAATCTGCCCCAATATGTAGTCGAGCATTTTATTTTTTGCTAATCAGGTTGGTCCTAAGATTATATATATATATTTAGATTAGTTAGTTAGTTAGTTTTTGCTTTCAGTGCCTTTATCTTCCCCATTTTCATTTTCCAGGGTCTCCTTTCAATTTTCCGTTTCTTCTCTCACCTCCCATTTGCTTCATTTTCTCCCCTATACCTGGTTGAGATTGATCTTTTATTTTCATCTCATGCTGTCTTTGTTCACACAGACAGATTTCACTCCATCCTTCTCCCTCACTTTTTGCCTTCCTAACTCTCCCTTCTAAGTCCTCCATCGCCTTGTGAGGGAGTAGATAAGAAATTCCCTCAGTATACCTTAGGGACCAGCTTCAGCTATCTGGCTCGATCTTCCTTAAGTCTCAACCCAGCAAGGGATTCTGGGCCCAGGGAGGATCCCTTCAGCCTAGCATAAGCCAAGGCCCAGAAGGTAGAGGAGTCCTAGTGAGAAGGCCAGCACTAGATACTTGTGAATGTTTTGTAAACTCAAGAGACTGCTGAGATAAGTAGTTTTTGTGCTGTATTTTTTTTTTGTTTATCAGTAAATGAACTATCTGTGTGGAACCAGCCAGAGTTTGCCCTCTTTCTTTTGTACTCTTAGCTGTTCTCAACCTGTGGCCACTCCCAAGAGACCACATATGGTGGCAGTAGTGGCACCTCCTGGGATAAAGTGGGAAGCACAGTCAGGAGCCCCCTGCACAGAAGAAGGGGAAAAAAACACAATAGGACTGCCATTTTTCAGCTGTGGAGAAAGGGGCCATTTTGCCTGAGATTGCCTTCACAGGGAAGGTGAGCCAGTGGATGTTAATACCATAGCACCACAGTTTTGTAATTTTGTGGATGTCCTCAGCCAGGGAGCCTCTACTTTTGTTATTGCTGTTGAGCTAGATGGCATTCAAACCCAGGCATTAGTGGACTCTGTGAGTGTTACAACGCTCATTCAAAGAAAGTTAGTGAAGCAGATCTAAATGGACTATGACCGAAAAATGACCCTGGCATGCATTCATGGGGACCAACGGCAATATCCAGCAAGCCGGTTGGTCAAGGCTTGATAGAAGTAAGAGCTTCCTTGGCTTATCCAGTAGTGAAGGATGGGACTGTCTAAACTTCAAAATCCTGTGGAACAAACTCAGGTCTGATTCACCCACGCCCAGCAGTGAAGAAATTACATTTACAGAACTCTTCCCGATCTGTATCATTAAGATCCCTAAACCTCGGAAGCAACGCGTCAGGAAAAAATACAGTTTATGCTACTAATTCTGGGGCCACCAGGGAGGAGGGGTCATAGTCTGAGGAAGAGCAGCCACCTACCCAAAATAGCATGACTATTCCCTTTGAGTGGGAAAATGGGCATAACCGTGGGAATTTCAGGCCGGTGCAAGGGGAGGATGAGACTTCTAAGTCTGTGCAGGAATGTATCCAGACGAGAATGGGAAGCTAAGCCCTGGAGCAGAAGATATAGATCCTATTTCCCCATATTTTTGTAATGAAGAGAAATTTGCTTTACCGAGTAACAAAACGAAATCTGGAGGGGTAATAATAATAGAACAACTCCTAGTTCCCAAATACTGTCGTCAGCATGTCCTACAATTAGTACATAACCACCTTATGTTACTTATGTGGTTATGTGGAAAAAGCCAGAGAGAGAATATTAGCACAGTTCTTTTGGCTTGGCATTCACCGACAGTCCTGCCAGTTAACTGAGCCTGCCGTAGTATGGCCGGCACTCTTTATACCAATGCCAATTATAGAAACCCTGTTTGAAAGGGTGGGTATGGACCTAGTGGGGCATTAAAGAGATTTGTCCAGGGAAATAAGTACATCTTAGTTATTCTTGACTATGCTGCCCGATATCCGGAACAGTAGCTTTACAAAACTTGAAGATCCAGATAGTGGCGTCTGCCTTAATGGAGGTTTTTCTCTGACTTGGGCTGCCCAAGGAAATCTTAATGGATCAAGGAACTCCATTTGTTTTCAAGGTAATGAAGCAGCACTGCACCTCGCTGAAGGTAACCTCTGCAGACCTCTATATATCACCTGCAGATGGATGGGCTTGTGGAGCGCTTTGATAAAATGCTCAAACAATGTTGAGAAAATTTGTGGCAGAAGACAGCAAGAGTTGGGACTCAGTGCTACCTTATATGCTGTTTGCAATCTGCAAAGTACCCCAGAACTCAATGGGATTGTCACCTTTTGAATTACTGTAAGGAAGGAGACCAAGAGGAATCTTCAACATAACTCATGAGACTTGGGAAGAAGATTCGAACCTGGGGCAGAACCTAGTCAACTACATTATCTGGGTGCAAGAAGAACTGAAAAGGCTGGTGAGGCCACCTGCTTATGCCTAGAAAAGGCTCAGACAACCCAAGCCCGAGGATACAATTGGGCTTCAATAAGTATTCAACCAGGGGACTAAGTCATTGTTCTTCTCCTATCATAGGAAAGAAAGTTGTTAGTTCGCTGGCAAAGCTCTTATGAGGTTTTAGAGATTATAAAAGAGCCCAGCTGGATAAATGGACGAAAACTCAGATCTACCACTTAAATTTCCTGAAGAAATGGGAAGCACCAATGTGCAGAGTGGTGCAAGAGGAAGAGTTTTGTCCTTAGGTGGGACCTGAAGTGGACAGAATCCAGATTCCTTTCAGAGAGCAACTCTCCACCACACAGACAGCCGACTTAAATCAGCTAGTGGAACGAAACAAGGAAATCTTCTCGAAACTACCAGGTCAAACCCACTTTGTGCAGCATGAAGTTATTTCGCTTCCTGGAGTTATAGTGTAGCAAAGGCCCTTTCAGATGCCCGAGACCAGACCTGCATCATTGAGACTGAAGTGAAGGAGCTGCTCCTGCTTGGAGTTATAGAGGAGTCTTACAGTGACTGGTGCTCACCCATAGTGTTGGTGCTGAAGCCAAATCGGAGCATCAGGTTTTGCATTGACTTTAAAAAGGTCAACAGGGTCTTGAAACTCAATGTGTACACAATACCTCAAGTGGATGAGCTGACTGAACATCTGGGATTGGCCCAGTTCATTTCACCCTGGTTCTTACAAAAGGATATTGTCAGATGCCTCTCATATAAGTGGTGAAGGAGAAGACTGTGTTCTCGACGCTAGTTGGACTTTTCCAGATCATCATCCTCCCTTTTGGACTCCATGGTGCACCCGCAACATTTCAGCTTTGGGTTAACTGCCTGCTCTGCCCACATCAAGGTTACACAGCCACCTACTTGGTTGACATCGTGTGTGTACAGCTTAGATTGGAAGACATATCTAAGCCAACTCCAGGCCATACTAACAAGTCTGAGGAAAGCAGGACTAAAAGTCAACTCTAAGAAGTGCTTGCTGCGTAGGCAAGAAGTCTAGTATCTTGGCTTCACCCTTGGGAAGGGAAAATTTCACCCACAGACCTGGAAGATCAAGGAGATCACTCGTGTGCTGGGCCTGCAAATGAAAGCAAAAGTGAGAGCTTTCCTAGGCCTTACAGGGTATTACAGGAGGGTTATACCCAATTATTCATAGAAGGTGGAACCTCTCACAAGACTCTTGTTGAAGAAAGCACCAGAGAAGGTCCAATTATCAGCCGAAGCAGAGAAGGTCTTCCAGGCTCTGAAAGAGGTGTTATGCTCTGAACCATTTCTGATAAGTCTGGACTTCACTGAACTCTTTACAGTGCAGATCGATGCCTTAGAGGTAGACTTGGAAGAAATCTTAATTCGAGAAAAGGATGGTCAAGAATATCCCATGGCATATATCAACTGGAAGCTGATGCCAAAGGAGAGGCGTTATTCAACAGTTGAAGAGGCGGCTTTGGCAGTCAAGTGTGTCTTAAAGGTCTTTAAGTACTACCTGCTAGGATGGCAATTTACGCTTATGATGGATCATCAACCGCTCATATGGATAAATAGAAGCAAGGAATTCAATGCAAGGGTGATGAGGTGGTTCCTGGTCCTCCAGCCTTTCAACTATAAGATCTAATATATGGCAGGAAGGGAAAACACTAATGCTGATTTCCTGTCTACAGCAGTATCCCTAGTACAGTCAGGTACTCACCTTGCTAAGGCTGAGCTGAGATGAAGGGTATGTGAAGGAGTATATACAAAACTCCTTCAGAATATCTCAAGGGACCAGCCTTAAACCTTCCTTAAACCAGTCCTCCTTAAACCAGCAAGGGATTCTGGGCTCAGGGAGGATCCCTTCAACCTAACATAAGAAGGCAGGGTCTAGGAGGGTAGAGGAGGCCCCAGGGAGAAGGCAGGAAGCTTAGCTATGCCAGAACTACATACCTGTGAATGTTTTGTTAACCCAAGGGACTGCTGAGGTAAGCAGCCTTTGTGCTGTAATTTTGTTTATCTGTAAATAAACTATCTGTGAGGAAGCAGCCAGAGTTTGGTCTCCTTTTATGTACACCTGGCTGTTCCCAACCCGAGGCCACTCCCAAGCAACCACATACCCCTTCAGCTCCATTGTCCTTACCTCTCAACCGCAGTCTCCTTTCTGAGTCTTCAGCCCCAGCACCCCCAAGCTGACTTTCTCTCCATCCCATCTCTTTACTTCTCTCTCCTTGCCATTTCTCCACATTATTTGTTTTGTCCCCTCCCTCGTCTCTTCCCATTCTTCCCATCTCTTACACTCATTGTCCTTTCCAATTCTCACAATCTGCCTGTTTTCATCCCTCACCTACCTATCAGGGCTCTATCTCCAAATCTCACTCATCTTTCTAGCCCTTCTTCCCCAATCTCTCTCTCCCCCACATTCCTCTGTTCTCACTCCTTTTCTTGCAACCTTTCACACACTCCCTAGTCCCCTATTTCCACCATATGTATTTACCCCATGCCGCCCCTCATCTATTTTCATCTGCCTCTTATCCCCTTACCAGCTCAAGTTCCTTCCCCGTCTCTTACCATCTTTCCTGACTCCAGCCCCTTTCTTCATCCATCTAGGCTCCTCTCTCCCTCTTCATCCTCATCCCTAATCTCTTCTCCACCTCCTTTCCTCCCCATGCCATTGCCTTCTCTCTCTCTCTGCTACCCCTTCCTTCCCCAGATTTGATAAGTCTCACTTCTCAACCCATAATACACTCTCAATCAATCAAATGTGGTCCTCTGTCACTCTCTGTACCAGCAATCCCAATTCTCTCTCCATCTGTGGTTCGCTATTTCCATTTTCCTCCCTCTCTATCCTGAGTCCTATGCCTCTATACTCAATCCTTTCACCCACTTCATACCTCCGCCTTGAGTCCTCACTTCCTCACCCTACTCCCACCACACTCCATGTACAGTTTCTCTCCCCTCCCCCCCTCCCCCCCTTTTACCCCATATAACGTAGATCTCCTGCTCTATGCCCATGACACCCCCTCTCCCCCAAGCTATATTCTCCAGCACTTTTCGGGCTCTCTTGAGGCTAGCAGGAGTGGCAATTAATAACACATCAGTTTCCTTTGCTAGAAAGGGCCATTCTCGTGGCTTAAGCTGTGAGATCCCATAATCTCGCAGCTCATACGGCAAGGCTGGCCCAGCGTGATAGAGGAAGACGACACATTATTATGCACTGCCCCTCCTGCCAGCCACATACCTGGAGGCTGACCATGTCCACCAGACTTTGCCCCCTTCAAGTCTTGTCTTGTACTGGGCCCCTATGATCACTGCTGCTGCCCAGGCCACCGACTGAACAGCCCAAAAGGCAATGCAGGCCCCTCATCTCACAGCAACTCCGGGCCCCTGCTCAGCTCGCCCTTCCCAAAGGCTGGAACCAGAGGGTTACAAGTCCATCCTGAGACGGAAGGACTTTCCCTCCAACACGTCTGAAGGAGGCACCCGTGCGGTCTTGAAAGCTCAAGGATTACATCATTTTGTGATGTTAGGTCAGTAAAAAGTATCTCAGCCTACAGAGGTTTCTGCAAAGAAAGCATCACACTGTTGAGGCCATGTGTGTGTGCTGGGGTCTGCTCTCCTCTTTCTGACACGCAGCGGTGCGGGTCCCCACCATCACGGCGATCTGTCAGAGTGCACTGGGGCTATGAGGAGCCACGTTTTGGGTGCAGCGGTAGCAGCAAAAACGACTTGGATTTACATTGACTGGAGCGACCAGGCAGAAAGAGCTTCCAAAAGCTTGACTCTGTCTTTGAGCCGCTCGGTTGCCAGGTTTATTTCTCACGGTGGGATTCACCCATGTGCACGCCTCGTCAGTGGGAAACTGCATGTTACCAAATGTCCCTGGGCTGGTCACACACTGGTCACTCAGAATTCCTGACTGGTGCCTTCTGGAGAGGGCAGACTTAATGTTACTCCCACACACCCACAGACACACACGCACATACCTACCCCCGCACAGACTCTCACACACATATCTATACTCACACACGCACATACCTACCCCCGCACAGACTCTCACACACATATCCATACTCACACACGCACATACCTACCCCCGCACAGACTCTCACACACATATCCATACTCACACACACCCATACCCACCCCCACAAATCCATACCCACAAATCCCCCAACACGCACACCCATACATACCCACTCACAGACATATACACACACGCACATACCTACCCCTGCACACACTCTCACACACATATCCATACTCACACACACCCACCCACTCACAGACACATACACACACACACATACCTACCCCCACACAGACTCTCACACACACCCATACCCACCCCCACAATTCCATACCCACAAATCCCCCAACATGCACACCCATACATACCCACTCACAGACACATAACCACACCCACTCACAGACACATAACCACAGCCATACACCCACACCCACAGAAACGTAAACCCTTCTTCCATTCTACTCCCTTCCAGGCAGAAACTCAGAGCAAATCAACAAAGTAAATCTTCTCTGAAGTAATGCCAGTCCAGGGGCAGATGGGGCAGTTGGTTACAGACTGCAGAAATCATTCATTACAGGTCTTTTCATTAATTAGAAGAGGGAGGCTGACCTCCTGCTCAGAGCCAGATCTAAGTCATAGACAACACAGACATAAGCCTAGGATGCCAAATTCTGAAGGCACCCAAAAACTGTCCCGCACCCCCACTGCTCTGTGATTTCCAGAGCAAAATTTCCCTACCTCGAGATCTCTGCAATTTTAAATGCAGTCCTGCTCCTGCTCTCCTTCTCTTACACCAGTAGAGGTAAACCCAGACAGGGTCTCTGGCACTCCCAGTTTCACTTCCAGAAAATTAAAGATGCATTTTTTCTATAGTACAGCAAAGTCCTTAGATTCCAGTAAGAAGAACAGGGAAGAACCTTCACTAAAGCACATTCACTACTAACACTGAGGAAGAAAGCTATAGATTGGGGATATTTAGCATATGGTTTCTATATTTTGGCACCGAATGGCAAACATATGCTTTACCTTTTAACTTCTCTCTCTTTAACTCCTCATCTCCTGCAAACAGAAAAGAGCAAAGAATTTTACGCCGTGCTCTTCCAGAACAAGGAGCACTAGCAAAATGCAAACTCGCAAAATCTTTAACAGCAAGTCATTCGGAAGGGCTTACTGTAAACCGTTCCCCCTAATGTTATCTTATTTCTTGTATGATCCACAAGGAAAAGGACGCATACGAGAGAACAATGAAAGATGAATTTGAAAAGCCCGCCGTGCGCGACTGTAGGGCACGCGCATGCCCAGCAGACTTTAAAAGCCACCCGGAAACACGCGTGAAAGCTGCAGCGTGCACATCTCGGAGGTTTCCAGTGGGTGTTTCAGGGCGCGAAGCTGAGATGTGCGCGTAAATGCTTACAAGCTCTGGCACGCGCCGAGGCCCCCCCCCCCCCCCCCCCCCCGCCGCGTAACTTTACTTCAGCTATGGATGCCGCGTAAGTTATAAAATAAATAGGCAGATCAGCGGGGGTTTTAAGGGTCGGGGATAACGGGGAGAGTGAAGGCTGTAGAACCGGCGGTGTTTGGAAGACCTTTCTCTTAACTGGGCGAACTGGGGACAAACTAGTAAAACTGGAAATGGTGGCTGCGTGCGCCCCTTTCAAAATCCGATTTTCATGGTAAACGTGGCATTTGCACGCGCTTGCGTGAACCCGTTTGAAACTTGGCGCAGATGTGTGCCCAGCCATGCTATTTTATAACATGCACACACGTACGCGTACACAAGTTATAAAACAGCTGCGTCCCTGGGCGCGGGCCGATGGATGCGCGCGCATGTGCGCCCGGGGCCGATTTGAAAGTTACCATCCCTATTTTTTTTGAAATTGTATATTCGTAGCAGAAGGCAATTACTATTTCCCAGTGGGAGGCAATAATCAACGCGAGGCACTCATGAAACATTACTTCCTGCGTTTTCAAGGCAGTTTCCTAAAGCAAATTCAGAGGAACACTCTTGTTTTCTAGTGGATAAATATTAATATATATTTTACAAACATGGCTACTGGCGTTCCACACGTTTTGAAAAATTAACACTGAGTTGGATTCTACTTGAATGCACTCACCGAAAATATTGAAAAATATGTGCGCACATCTAAAACTGTTTAATTATTGTCTGTCTACATTTTGGTAACCAACTCTGTCGCAGAAGCAGGAATTTCTGAAGGTACAGTCTATGTGATGATTCTCCGTAGGAGGATCGGGTATTATTCTATTCTATTCTTAGGCTTCTACACTGCCTTATCACCTCACAATGCTACTTTACTATTCCATGTTACAGCTGTAGGCCTGGATAGGGCTGGTGAACCCCCACGGAGCAGGCCAGGACTTCAGGACAGATGCAGACAGGACTAAGGATCTTCGGCCTGTACCAGCCACCTCCCCCGCAGGTCGAGCCCTTGGGTTCTGGCGGCCGGCAGGACTTAGACTGTGGCTGACGTAGAGGTGCAGGCAGCGCAGGATTGGAGATTTGAGACGAGGAGTGGCTGGAATCAGACTGGCGCGGAACTGGAGTCTGGAGCCGGGTGCGAGTATGCATGGAACTCTGGAACAGACTGGGATACTGGAGCCGGGTGCGAGTGTGCATGGAACTCTGGAACAGACTGGGATACTGGAGCCGGGTGCGAGTATGCATGCATGGAACTCTGGAACACTGGAGCCGGGTGCGAGTGTGCATGGAACTCTGGAACACTGGAGCCGGGTGCGAGTGTGCATGGAACTCTGGAACACTGGAGCCGGGTGCGAGTGTGCATGGAACTCTGGAACACTGGAGCCGGGTGCGAGTATGCATGGAACTCTGGAACAGACTGGAACACTGGAGCCAGGTGTGAGTATGCATGGAACTCTGGAACAGACTGGAACACTGGAGCCGGGTGCGAGTATGCATGGAACTCTGGAACACTGGAGCCGGGTGCGAGTGTGCATGGAACTCTGGAACACTGGAGCCGGGTGCGAGTATGCATGGAACTCTGGAACACTGGAGCCGGGTGCGAGTGTGCATGGAACTCTGGAACACTGGAGCCGGGTGCGAGTGTGCATGGAACTCTGGAACACTGGAGCCGGGTGCGAGTGTGCATGGAACTCTGGAACACTGGAGCCGGGTGCGAGTGTGCATGGAACTCTGGAACACTGGAGCCGGGTGCGAGTGTGCATGGAACTCTGGAACACTGGAGCCGGGTGCGAGTAAGGCTGGAACAGATAGGAACAGACAGGACAAGACAAGTACAGGATAAAACAGACAAAGGAACACAAAAGCCTGAAGGCAACAGACTAGAAAGCAGGCCTTAGACAAGGCAAAGGCAGAAGGCCTGAAAACTGTAAGACAGGACCAAGCAGAGAGCTAGCAAGACTCAATGATGAGCAGTGAGCAAAGCCAGGGGCAGGGTTAAATAGGCAGAGCCCTGCTGAGTCATGGGATCACGGAGGCTATGAATGGAGTGAGAGTAGGAGCAGCTCCATTGGGGTCCTCTGGTGGTTGGAAGGCTGCAAAACAGGCAGAATCACAACAGCTGGGACATATTTTTGTCTTTTTCTAATAAACCCCCAGGACATATTTTTGTCCCTGAATAATTCAAATCCTCTGTAAGTAGTGATAATGTGACAGATTCCTGAGTTATTTTAATGGAAAAAAACTCAAATTGATAGTACTTTTCTTTTGTTCACGAGGTGCAAAGTAGTGTAAATTCAGCTTGCAGAGCGTAACATGAAAACAATGAAGAACAGATTTTGCTATTAATGGGATAAAGAACATGAGAGGGATGTGACTGGGTCAAGGAGGATGGCTGAAACTGTGGCAAACTCCAAAGCAGTCTCTGCTAGTTATTGCATGTCAAAGGCAAAGCTTTTCTTTCCAGATTTTTTTTTGCACATAAGCAAAGTGTGCATGTTCATAAGATAAACAGAAGGCACGGGACATTAGAAACCGGTGCATTAAACCTTACGGCCAACAAGAGTTATGTTACAAACCGCCCTGGGTCTTCTGCCGGAGGAGGGTGACATTCAGATCTGAAATGCTATGTTGTGCCTGCTGCTAGAACGGACTACAGTCTGCTGCTTGTTGACGCAATAGGAAGATCTGGAATCTACTTTCAGTAAATCAAGGGGGAAACTGAAGAGCTTCAAGTGATTGGTGGCAGGGAGGAGGGAAGAGGCTTTGGACTCTGTTTATTACGCACTTCTGTTTAGGAGATGCTTGGACAGCAGTGTCCTTCAATGGATAAAGCCCTTTTTATTTTTAAATTCTGTTTATTGGGATGAGAATAAGAATACAAATACAGGCAGCAGGGGACACAACCGTTGCTCAAAGACCAACCAAATGATATCAGCCTAAAAACAAGAGAAAGGCACTTTTTTGCCTTACCATCATTTTATCAGTAAACGCCCCAGCCACCCCTCCCATCCCTTCTCCAATTAATCGCACCCCCCCCCCCAATCATACCCTAAACAATGCACTCCCCTCCCCACCAAGGGGACCATCCAGGTGTAACCTAACTCAGGTAAAGTTAGTAAGTTACTTGTCTGTCATCTGGCGACGGGCTTTACAATTGCCCTCGTGCTGCCATACAAATCCCAGCGAGGTTTAAGGGACAGCATCCGGAAATCTTAATGCCCCATTTGCTTTGCAAGAACCATTTTCCCTCGCCAGTCAGAGAAGGAAGGTGCACGTCTTCTTCAGTGCGAAATTGTACACTAAATGTTCTTGTTAGAAGTGACCCCCAACTTAAGGAAATGTTTAGAACCAGCAGGTAAAGTGGTGCATGAATGCAGGTCGCCTAAAATCTCTCCCCAGACAGGGCGACGACGTTCCAGTACGGTGCGCAGCACTGAGAGGCCTTCACTCCAGAAGTGAAAGTGTTTATGACAAAGAAGAAACAGATGTGTCAGGTATCAGGAGCCAGCAGCCCTGCCCCATGCACTTTTGATTCACCTTGTGTATGTGACAGTAGGGTAAGATCTTACGTTGCATTTCCTTGAGACCCACATCTGTGATAACTCATGCGCCTCTATAAACAGGCAGCTAATATCACCCCTAGTTAAGGGAGAGCCCAGTTTTCCTTGCCAATAAACAGCCGGTGGATGCAAGCAGATCACGGGACGCTCTTGATGGTCTAGCGCGTGCCATTTTGAGGTAGAATTCTGCCACTCCCCAGTTTGTTCCATATTCATCCAGTATCCGCAGTCCCCTAAGGATTTGTGATGTGGACGGCTTCCAAGAAAAGACGCAGTGGTGAAGCATTTGTCAGAGAGGCCAAACTCCTGCTGAAGGGGGTAAAATTAATAACTGCCCCGGTCAAGACATCTACTACGTGCCGTAGCTGTGAGGTCCCTCTCCTGTGCCCCCTCAACAATGACACCACTGCCCATTCCCGGCTCAAATTGAATTTTACTGAAAGAGGAAGACACAAAGGTATCTGAGCATCCATTTGCCAGAGCTTGTGAAAGTGTCTCCGTGCAGACACCATAGGGTTAATCATTACACCATGCGGGCATGGCAGAATCAGGCAAACCAAGCATACCTAGAGGGCAATGCAGCATTGTCAATGCATCACAAAAATATGCAACACCCCATCTCTGCTCTCCAGTAATAAACCCCCCAAGGAACCTCATCTGGCAAGCCACATTATATAAACCTAGGTCATGGACAGCCAAACCTGCCACCCCGAAATCCTTACTCCTTACCAATTCTGGAGCACTTCCCTTGCCATGGGAATATAACAAGCCAAGTCCTTTGGGGGTATCCAGCTGAGAAGCACCTGCAATCTGTAAAGTAACTTTGGAAGTAGAACCATCTTAAAGATCGCACATCTCCCCATCAAAGTCACAGGAAGCTCCTGCCACACCCTTTATTGTGTGCTGCAACCAAGCAGCAACTCCCTCAAACTGACTTCATATAGGGCAGATAAGTCCAAGGGAATCCACACTCCCAAATATTAGATTTTAGCAGGAAAATATGGATCGGCATTGCCTCAGCCTTATCAAAATTAATTTTCAGTCCAGCAATCAACTCAAAATCAGAAAAAAAAAATCCTAATTATAACCAGGATAGCCTTCTCTGCATCAGCCAAGAAGAGTAAGACGTCATCTGCAAACCCGCATAGTTTTTCATCCCTTGTTCAGCCACAGTTAGGCCCTAAATAGTATTGTAAGTGGCTCTAGGGGTAATATACAAATAAAAGTGCCTACCCCCTTTTACCTCCAATTCCGAAGACATCGCTCCATTTATAAACAGCTTAGCTTGGGGAGACTGATATAACAGATGATGACTCCACTACACAAACGAGCCCAAAACCCCATATAGGACCAGCACCACTAGAACTTTACATTTAATCTTAACTTTGATCAGATTCTACCAGTTCAGGAAGAGCCATACTCAACCTGGCAGCTGGGCTAGAGGCCAACAGCTTTGCGCCTACGTTGAGTAACGATATCGGATGAAAGGCAGATGGAGTTCCAAGACCCCGTCCCTTCTTCGGCAAAGAAACATGGCGTAGAGCATGCGTACATCTGTTTGCGTGGCTTTAACAGCTGAGCACTTAAAATCTTATACAACTGCTGATTTAGTAAATCAGGCCCTTAGCTTGCTAACGGCCCCAAAACTTTCAGTCTTGGAGAGAGGCCTAGTCGACCGCTGAGGGAAGCTTCAGTCCTCTAACAAACACATCCCAAACCGCAGTGTTCATCTCCCACTTTTTATATGGCTGTTCACAGTCTGCTCGATTTTCAAAGGCTGGCGCGTGCAAAAACCCGTGAGATACGCGCGGGACTCGGAGCCACGTGCGCCGCGTGGATTTTAAAAGGCCGGCGGCTGCTCGCCCATCTCTCGGTACGAGCATAAAAAAGATTTTCTGAAAAGGGGGCAGGGCGTGGGTGGGACATGCGAGGGCCGGGTCTGTAGCATGAATCCGGTGCGTAAGTATTTACGTTGCACAAGCACGTGTCGGAGGTCCCCTGCCGTGCAACTTTACTTCTGCTGTGGACAGCGTGGAAGTCATGCAACTAAAGAAATTTGCTAGCTAGCGGGGTTTTAAGGGTCGGGCGTAATAGGTTGAAAGGGAGACAAGTTAGCTAGGGGGATTGGAATGTCTTCTCCTTTACTGGAGCGAAATGGGAGTGAAATGGGAGTGAAAAGGCTTACTGGGTCGCCACGCGTGCCTACTAAAACTCCCCCACTTACGCACTTGAGACGGCATTCGTGCACACATGCACGTCAATATAGATTCATGCAGACATGTACGCGTGGATAGCCGACTTCGTAACATACACGCACGCGAGTTATAAAATTGCTGCGTCGTCGTGCGCACACACACGGGTCTTGGTGTTTACTTCTGTAGGCCTCCTCAGTCCATGGTTAGTACATAAACCCATTATATAGGACTTTTGTCTCGCCCTCTTTACCAAATGAGTCAACATTTTACTTGCTCTATTTCCACATTTATTAAATGGGAATTATAATGATCGAACTACTCTCAAACGTAATAACTGATTCAGAGACTGTTTTATTCCATCCAGCCTCAGCTTAGCGTCCTTTGTCATATCATTAATATGGGCCCTGACCTAACTTTAATAGCAATCAGGATGGACACAAGATTTCTTTATCTCTTTGTTTACTACAAAGGCTGCTATGTCCCCTCTCACCACAGTAGCACTGGAACAATATCTGATGCGGTGTTAGACCTGAGATATTCCTCCCATTTCTCCCGCAGATAGTCACAAAAATCAGAATCATGAATAAGATTACAGCTCATCCTCCAAGTAGCTCTCTCCGCAGGACCCACTCAAAATCAGAAAATAATCCCAAGTATAACCTGGATAGCCTTAATATCGGCGTCAGCCAAGAAAAGTGAGAGAGAAAAGCTGAGGCATGATCAGGCAGCATGATGGCTCCCAAAGGCACTGAGAGCAGCACGGGAAACAAAGCTTTGGAGATAAGGAGAGTCATAGAAACATAGAAATGACGGCAGAAAAAGACCAATCGGCCCATCCAGTCTGCCCAGCAAGCTTTGACTCTTATTTTCCCATGCTTATCTGTTTCACCAATCACCAACTTCAGGGCTCTTGTTGGTAACTGTTTGATTCAAATTTCCTGTCACCCCCCTGCCATTGATGCAGAGAGCAATGTTGGAGTTGTATCAAAGGTGAGCATAAGGCTTATGGTTAAGGGTTGTAACTGCCGCATCAAGCAAGCTACCCCGATGCTTGTTTACCCAGACTGCACATATCCATGCCTTGTTGGATGTTGTCTGAATGTAAATCCTGTTTTCCTTACTTCCCCCTACCGTTGAAGCAGAGAGCAACGCTGTGTATGCTTTCAAAGTGATGTATTAGGCTTAACTGGTTTAGGGTATAACCGCCGTAATAAGCAAGCTACCCTCATGCTTATTTGTTTACCCAGATTATGAAGTTCAGTCCTTGTTGGTTGTTGTCTGAATGCTAATCCTCTTTTCCACATTACCCCCTGCCGTAGAAGCAGAAAGCAATGCTGTGTATGCATTCGAGTGATATATCAGGCTTAATTGGTTTAGGGTAGTAACCGCCGTAATAAGCAAGCTACCCACACGTTTATTTATTTACCCAGATTGTGAAGTTCAGTCCTTGTTGGTTATTATCTGAATGCAAATCCTCTTTTCCACATTTCCCTTTGCCATTGAAGCAGAGAGCAATGTTGGGGTTGCAATAACCATGCAAGGGATTTTTTTGAGTAAGGG
Source organism: Rhinatrema bivittatum (assembly GCF_901001135.1). Lineage (NCBI taxonomy): Eukaryota > Metazoa > Chordata > Amphibia > Gymnophiona > Rhinatrematidae > Rhinatrema > Rhinatrema bivittatum. The sequence continues at coordinate 302,438,877 of NC_042621.1, read as the reverse complement.
TAATAATCACCAGATAGTAGTAAACATTCCAGCAAGCCACCCCCATGGCTCTACTCTTCATTCCCATCCTCTAGCCTTTATGGATCCACAGTGTTTATCCCATGCCGCTTTGAAATCTTTCACCATTTTAGTCTTCACCACTTCCTCCGGAAGGGCGTTCCAGGCATCCACCACCTTCTCCGTGAAGAAATACTTCCTGACATTGGCTCTGAGTCTTCCTCCCTGGAGTTTCAAATTGTGATCCCTAGTTCTATTGATTTTTTTCCATTGCAAAAGGTTTGTTGTTGATCATGAATCATTAAAACCTTTCAGATATCTGAAAGTCTGTATCATATCTCCCCTGCTCCTCCTCTCCTCCGGGGTGTACATATTTAGGTTCTTTAATCTTAGAATAATTTCGAGGACTAGGCTTTTGCCCTGGTGCAAAAGCCTAGTCTTCATCTTTAGTGGTCTTTTTCAGCATAAAGGAAAGATTCTTGTTTATTCAGATTGCCGCTCCCTGCTGCCGCCTGGAGTAAGAAAGCACAAATCCCCACTCGGTCTCTCCTCAGGTTGAAGTGCTCTCTATCAGTTAGGTCTGCCCCCTGTAAAAATGCGAGTTTAACCTCCTGCCTTCTTGGAAAAAGTCAACGTTTTGGCATGTTTGATAGGGGAATTAATGCCATCAATCACATTAACCATTATCAAGTTAGGGCGCACGTACCCCGCCGAGATATAGCAAAGCAGCAGCCATCGCCCTGTGATCCCCAGCCTAAAGGACAAGGAGAAAACATATCCGGGCCGATGCAAGATCTCTGCGTGTTAAACGGGCGCTCTCCTGACGCGCGCCGATCCACCGTCCCCAGGCGCCCAGTTTAATATCTAAATGGACTGCGGCAGTCAAAAGGAGGTGCTAGGGGAAACCTCGTAGCGGGTGCCCGGGAGAGGTGGCCTGCCGTGCGGGGGCGCTCAGCTCTATGAGGGTCCGTTTTCCTAACCCCCTCATTATTTGGGCGTCCGTTTACCTGACCACTGGTGACTTTTTTTTTTTAATTTGTTTTCCTTTCCTTCTTTCTCTGTTCCTCCGATTTAATATCACCACGATGTTTGAGTCAGAGGAACCGAAAAAAGGAACAGAAAAGCAGTATTTTCTGCTTCTCTGTTAACTTTAGGGGCTCCTTCTCCTGCTCCGGGGCAGGCGTTAATTTTGGAGATTAAAAATGTGCGGGTCGGGTGCACATTTGTTTCATTGGGGGGTAATTGCTAACAGCCAAGAATTTGCATGTGAAGAGCGCTATTAGCTACGCGCTGGTTAGGACCTGCATTTTGCACGCGCTAATCCTCTTATTACATAATGGGCCTGATTTTAAAAAGCATTTACTCGAGTAAAAACCAGGTTTAGTGGAGTAAATTCACTTTACTTGAGTAAGTGGGTTTTTGAAAATTGCTACAATTTATGCCATTGACTTGTCTATAGGATTTATTCACATAAGTGCAATTTACTTGAGTAGATGGCTTTTGAAAATTGCTACAATAGTAGCTACATTTACGCATGTAACTCCTTTTGAAAATTACCCCCAATGGGTTTTGTTGTCCAAAACGCACATCCAAGCGCGTGTTAAGCGGTGCGCTCAGCTGAGCGCGCTATGTTGCATCGGCCTGATTGTAATCCCATTAACCAACGGAGTCTAAAATATCCCCTTTCCCTTCCCTCACCCAACACAAGTCACCCCCCCCCACACACACACAAACTGCGTGCATCCACAGTCATCCCAAAAGCAATCAAAACAGGACACCTTCGCTCCAAGGGGCCGCAGCTCTCCAGCACATAAGACAACAGGTCATGCCAATTTTCTCGTCTACAAAAACTACTTACTATCAAAAAAACCAGCAGCATTCAAGAGAGGAAACGGAAGCGTCGTGCCCGCTGTTACTGAAAAGAGTTCAAGCTGAGCTCCGTGGAGATTCTGTGGCTCCGCAGCTGGGGCACAACAGATCCTTCAAAAGAAGGAAAAGCCCAAAAGGAACCACAAAGTGTGATGCCTAAACTATGTCACAGTCACTGCATCTTCCAAAGAGCCGTCCAAGTCTGAAGGCTCAGTCTGCTGACTCCTGCCGTGGTCACGGGCAAACAGCTCCGCTCTGACGGCATCAGCGGCGCCAGGAAAACGATGACTCGCTGAACTGAGTTAAAAGACCTAGACCATGCAGAACTTCCAAACTCTTAACTCGGACATCACTCTTGTCCCGTCTTTCCTAAAAGTTGCTCCGCCTGCAACTTAGATGTGAAGCATAACAACTGCCACCGTGCAAGACCGGGAGGTTAGCAGGGAGCCGCTCTGCACACACAGCTTGCATTTCCCTTCTCCAAGCGGCAACGCTTACCGAATTATCACTGAACACCTGCCAGCGCTGCCCTTCGTATTCAAGTACCTGGGGTTTCTTGTCCTCCCTGTTCAGGATTTGGGCCATGACCGGCCGGGCCATCCGCCATTTTCCTTGGGCGCTCCCACACTAGCGGGCCGATTCTGTAAAGTGCGTTCGGCCGTGCGCACTGTTTTGCACGCCTCGAAAACACACGGCCAACCCCCTGAGACCTAGCAGCGCTCATCACATGCAAACGCACGTTTTTGAAGCTATTAGCCAGTCACCCGGGATTCAGAAAGTCAAATCTGCGGAAAAGTAGCCAGAAGGTTATTTTGAAGTGTAGAAGGGTGGGAGCACTTTCCAGTGCTTCTCGTCCTCTCACTCACAGTGACTGAAGTGTGAGCGCCTTTACTGTCTAATTTTGCACACACCTTTGGGTCCGAGCGCTGATTAGATGACTATTTTGATGCATTGAGCGATTTTATCCCTACTTTTCACTGATTCCCATTTCCCCTGGGTGTTTTCTCATTGTGGTTCTTCACTTTCGCTCTTGTAATTTCATTCTGGGAACCACATTTGAGTATTTTCTTATTCATGAAATTTCTTATACGATCTTTTCACACTGAGTGTAATGGTGCATGTTAAGAACATAAGAACCTGCCATGCTGGGTCAGACCAAGGGTCCATCAAGCCCAGCATCCTGTTTCCAACAGTGGCCAATCCAGGCCATAAGAACCTGGCAAGTACCCAAATTCTGGTCGCTGCATCTCAAAAAAGATATAATTGCGATGGAGAAGGTACAGAGAAGGGCTACCAAAATGATAAGGGGAATGGAACAGCTCCCCTATGAGGAAAGACTAAAGAGGTTAGGACTTTTCAGCTTGGAGAAGAGACGACTGAGGGGGGATATGATAGAGGTGTTTAAAATCATGAGAGGTCTAGAACGGGTAGATGTGAATCGGTTATTTACTCTTTCGGATAGTAGAAAGACTAGGGGACACTCCATGAAGTTAGCATGGGGCACATTTAAAACTAATCGGAGAAAGTTCTTTTTTACTCAACGCACAATTAAACTCTGGAATTTGTTGCCAGAGAATGTGGTTCGTGCAGTTAGTATAGCTGTGTTTAAAAAAGGATTGGATAAGTTCTTGGAGGAGAAGTCCATTACCTGCTATTAAGTTCACTTAGAGATTAGCCACTGCCATTAGCAATGGTTACATGGAATAGACTTAGTTTTTGGGTACTTGCCAGGTTCTTATGGCCTGGATTGGCCACTGTTGGAAACAGGATGCTGGGCTTGATGGACCCTTGGTCTGACCCAGTATGGCATTTTCTTATGTTCTTATGTTCAAACACTAAGAAGATCCCATGCTACTGATGCAATTAATAGCAGTGACTATTCCCTAAGTAAACTTGATCAATAGCCGTTAATGGACTTCTCCAAGAAATTATCCAAACCATTTTTTAACCCAGCTACACAAACTGCACTAACCACATCCTCTGGCAACAAATTCCAGAGCTTTATTGTGCTTTGAGTGAAAAGGAATATTCTCCGATTAGTCTTAAATGTGCTACTTGCTAACTTCATGGAGTGCCCCCTAGTCCTTCTATTATCCAGAAGTGTAAATAACTGACAAACATCTATTCCTTCAAGACCTCTCATTATTTTAAAGACCTCTATCATATCCCCCCTCAGCCGTCTCTTCTCCAAGCTGAACAGCCCTAACCTCTTTAGCCTTTCCTCATAGGGGAGCTATTCCATCTCCTTTATCATTTTGGTTGCCCTTCTCTGTACCTTCTCCATCGCAACTATATCTTTTTTGAGATGCGGCGACCAGAATTGTACACAGTATTCAAGGTGTGGTCTCACCATGGAGCGATATAGAGGCATTATGACATTTTCCGTTTTATTAACCATTCCCTTTCTAATAATTCCTAACATTCTATTTGCTTTTTGGACTGCTGCAGCACACTGAGCCGACAATTTGAAAGTATTATCCACTATGATGCCTAGATCTTTTTCCTAATATGCAACCTAACATCGTGTAACTACAGCAAGGGTTATTTTTTCCTATGTGCATCACCTTGCACTTTTCCATATTAAATTTATTCTTTCATTTGGATGCCCAATCTTCCAGTCTTGCAAGGTCCTCCTGTAATGTATCACAATCCGCTTGTGATTTAACTACTCTGAATAATTTTGTATCATCTGCAAATTTGATAACCTCACTCGTCGTATTCCTTTCCAGATCATTGATAAATATATTGAAAAGTACTGGTTCAAGTACAGATCCCTGAGGCACTCTACTGTTTACCCTTTTCCACTGAGAAAATTGACCATTTAATCCTACTCTCTGTTTCCTGTCTTTTAACCAGTTTGTAATCCATGAAAGGACATCACCTCTTATCCCATGATTTTTTAGTTTTCTTAGAAGCCTCTCATCTATTTATTTATTTAACAGCTTTTTTATACCGATATTCATGGTTACATCATATCGGTTTACATCAAACTAAGAGAGAATACAATAAACAGGCAAGGGGTAGGGGACTTTTTTCAAAAGCCTTCTGAAAATCCAAATACACTACATCTACCGGTTCACCTTTATCCACATGTTTATTAACCCCTTCAAAAAAATGAAGCATATTTGTTAGGCAAGATTTCCCTTGGGTAAATCCATGTTGACTGTGTTCCATTAAACCATGTCTTTCTACGTGCTCTGCGATTTTGATCTTGAGAATAGTTTCCACTATTTTTCCCAGCACTGAAGTCAGGCTCACTGGTCTATAGTTACACAGATCACCCCTGGAGCCCTTTTTAAATATTGGGGTTACATTAGCCACCCTCCAGTCTTCAGGTACAATGGATGATTTTAATGATAGGTTACAAATTTTAATTAATAGATCAGAAATTTCATTTCTGAGATTCTTCAGTACCCTAGGATGCATACCATCCGGTCCAGGTGATTTGCTACTCTTTAGTTTGTCAATCTGACATACTACATCTTCCTGGTTCATAGTGATTTGGTTTAGTTCATCTGACTCATAACCCTTGAAAACCATCTCCAGAACTGGTATCTCCTCAACATCCTCATTAGTAAACAGGGAAGCAAAGAATTCATTTAGTCTTTCTGCAATGGCCTTATCTTCCCTAAGAGCCCCTTTAACCCCTCGGTCATCTAATGGTCCAACTGACTCCCTCTCAGCTTTCATGCTTCGGATATATTTAAAAGTTTTTATTATGAGTTTTTGCCTCTATGGCCAACTTCATTTATTTATTTATTTATTTATTTATTTATTTATTTATTTTTAACTTTTATATACCGACGTTCCTGTAATAGGATACAGATCACATCGGTTTACAATGTAACTGCAACATTCGCTCTGGGGCAATACAGAGAACAGGGGAGATAATTAACGGTGGAACGCGTCATAACATAACATATCATAACCTAAAATGTCTCAAATGTTTCAAATGTTTCAAATGTTTCAAATTCTCTCTTCGCCTGTCTTATCAATGTTTTACACTTAACTTGACAATGCTTATGTTTTATCCTATTTTCTTCGGCTGGATCCTTCTTCCAATTTTTGAAGGATTTTTTTTGCTAAAATAGCCTCTTTCACCTCACCTTTTAACCATGCCGGTAATTGTTTTGCCTTCCTTCCACCTTTCTTAATGCGCATCTAGGATTGTATTTTTAAACAATGTCCAAGCCTATTACATAAGAACATAAGAAATTGCCATGCTGGGTCAGACCAAGGGTACATCAAGCCCAGCATCCTGTTTCCAACAGAGGCCAAACCAGGCTACAGGAACATGGCAATTACCCAAATACTAAGAAGATCCCATGCTACTGATGCAATTAATAGCAGTGGCTATTCCCTAAGTAAACTTGATTAATAGCCGTTAATGGACTTCTCCTCCAAGAACTTATCCAAACCTTTTTTGAACCCAGCTACACTAACTAGCATCAATAGCCAATCAACATTCTTCGCTAGTATTAGCATTAATAGCCACCTCTTATAATGTTATTATATATATATATATATAATTATTTAATCTTCATTTTCCTTCTTACTCCTAGTTATTGATTCCCTGTTACATGTAACTGCTTTTCTGCACCATTGTTCAAATTGTAAAGTTTATTGCACCCCTGTTTCTTGTGAACCAGCATGATGGGACTACTGTCTTGAATGTTGGTATATAAAAAAACTTAAATAAATAAAATAAATAAATAAATAACTGCACTAACCACATCCTCTGGCAACAAATTCCAGAGCTTTATTGTGCATTGAGTGAAAAAGAATTTTCTCCGATTAGTCTTAAATGTGCTACTTGCTAACTTCATGGAATGCCCCCTAGTCCTTCTATTATTCGAAAGTGTAAATAACTGATTCACATCTACTAGTTCAAGACCTCTCATGATCTTATAGACCTCTATCATATCCCCCCTCAGCCGTCTCTTCTCCAAGCTGAACAGCCCTAACCTCTTCAGCCTTTCCTCATAGGGGACCTGTTCCATCCCCTTTATCATTTCGGTTGCCCTTCTCTGTACCTTCTCCATCGCAACTATATCTTTTTTGAGATGTGGCGACCAGTATTGAACACTTTTAACCTTTGCAGCTACATCTTTTTTTTTCTAGCTATTTTCCTCATTTTATCAAAATTTCCCTTTTGAAAGTTTAGTGTTAGAGCTGCAGATTTACTTATTGTCCCCTTTCCAGTTATTAGTTTAAATTTTATCATGTAATGATCACTGTTGCCAAGTGGCCCCACCACCATTACCTCTCTCACCAAATCCTGTGCTCCACTAAAAATTAAATCTAAAATAGCTCCCTCTCTCGTCGGTTCCTGAACCAATTGCTCCATGATGCAGTCATTTATTACATCCAGGAACATTATGTCTCTAGCAAGTCCTGATATTACATTTACCCAGTCAATATTGGGGTAATTGAAATCTCCCATTATTACTGCACTGCCAGATTGGTTAGCTTCTCGATCATGTTGGTGATCGGATGTTGTGTTAGAAGTTGGGGCATATGTATTGGACAGATTTTCTATTCCGAGATGTTAATGTCACTTTTAGCTGTTATGTCAGATCGCTTTTGTTACATTATGCTGTTTTGGATGTTTAAGCAGTTCTTCTGGAAGAAATCAGTGAATTAAAGTCCCTTTTCATCTCCACTGCAGTTTTGCTGAAGGCTTCCGGGGCCTCCAAGAAGTCGATGCAGCCCTGGTTTTGGCCTGCTGCATGCATGGAGAGGTGGATCTGAGCTCTGTAAGGAAAGCAGAACTTCCACGGCACCCGATGTCTGGAGGCCGGCTTTAGCCATGGCTGCTTTTAAAATCTGCATTCCAGTGCATTGTGGGATTGTAGTCTTGCTTCTTGCCTTTGAAATCTGTGGTACAGGTCCCAGAATGCATCATGGGGTGTCAGAAAGCCAAGCCTGGCTCATGGCCAGATTTAGGCATAGGCAAGTGTGTAGGGCTCTGGATTCTGAAGGCCCCCAAAAAAACTGGGATTCCCCCTGCTGATTTTTGATTTCTGGGGGTGAACCCTTCTCCCCCCCGGTCCTCTGACTACGAGTGCCACAATCTTCAATCCGACCCTGGGCTGGCCTGCAGTTTCCCTTCGGTGACCCGGACTACCTGGCAGCTCCATCGCCAGTTTCTCTCCTGCATGTTTTGGTGGGTCCTAGCTAAGATCTGCTCCCTCCCGTGCGGCAGAAGAGTAAAGTTAAGGCTGGAGAGGAATCATTAGGCCGGTCAGCTCCTCGTTCTGGTCGTAGGCCGAAAGCCTGCAGCCCGGGGACTCTGCCTCTTTGTCTTGGCCAGGTATAAATCTAGAGCTGCGATTTCTTTTTCGTCACTTGCCTTAATCCCTCGCCCGGCTTTTCATGTGCAGTAATCATTAACATCTGCTTTCCAGAGCCCGGGCTCCGCCAGTTCCTATGGAGAACAATGTTAACAGCTGTTTCGTTTTGCCTCTGGCCAACCCTTCCTGTTCAGTCTCCCTGCCCTCCTGTGTCTAATTTATGTTCCAGGGGTTTTTTTTTTTTTATTATTATTGTTGTTGTTGCTATGACCTTGCTCCCTGTTTCAGAGGAATTTTGAACTCCAGGCTTTGACCGATACTTTGGTGCATTAGGCTGGAGGTTGCACTGACGGCGCGTTAACCTGTCTCACAGCCTCCGCTGTGAGACGGCCTTCGCTTAACGGGCCGTCCGCCCTTTACAAGTAACAAAGCAGCACAGATGGAGAGGGGAAAAGCAAAGCCCAAGTTACTGCAGCATTTTTTTGTGGGGGGGGGGGGGGGGGGGGAGATAAAATGCTATAGAAGGTTTCAGTAATTTTATTTGCTGAGAAAGTTAGAAAATACGCCCACCGGGGGGGACGCAGTTAGGGGCGCGGCGCCTCCTGACATGTAAGGCGGACACAGTGCCATCGCTTCTCAAGAAAGGGTTAAACGCCCCAAACCCATAAGGGGTAAACACTATAAGAAAGAGACCTAGACGCGATGCAGAGAGACATCGAGGGTACCCGAAGGAAGGGGCAAATCAGAGCCAGGGCTCTCTCCCCAGACAGGAAGATTAGAAAGTGCAAAGCACCTCCTCCTCCTTCCTCCTCGGCCCTTCACAATTATGGTCTGTTTGTTTGTTCCTTTCCTTGAATCTTATTATTCTTATAATACACTTCAGGAATGACTTGAGAAGAGAAGAGGATCAGATGGAGAACACCGCACAGAAAGATACATTTTCCGAACTTGCATTTCCGAGTCGCAGTCCAATGAGGAACAGTCGAATGATGTTTCCTGCCCGTGGGAATATTTATTTCCTGGTCGTGTTTGCTGGTGGCCGCACGTTTCGCCTGGGCCACCTCTTGGAGATTAATTGCAATCGCTGGCCAAGACAGGTGAGGATCGGGGGGTGGGGGGGGGGGGCTTGGGGAGGGGGCAGGCCCTGTGCCTCTCAGGCCATCCTGAGCAATATTCAAAGCCGGATCCCTTATCCCCTTGTCAATTTCTTCTCGGGGGGGCTCGGGCCGGCCCTGCCCTTTCATACAATAGTCTAAGCGGGGGCTCCCGGGGGACAACACTGAAGCAACTTATTTTATAGCTAAAGAGTTTCCTCCTTTGTGCCATGCATCTTCCACCACCCAATGGATTGACTCTGTGCCTAGACTAGACAGAGTCAATCTATCCTCTCTCTGGATGAGAGACGTAGCCGCACCACGTAGAATTGCAGATGGGGATGTGCAGGATCCCGGCAGACAGCACACACCTGCTTGTTACTGATGCCAGGATCCGGGGCCCTTGCCTCCGGCCTTCAGTCTCCTCTCCAGTCTGAAGTATTTATTGCTCTTCCCTAATGGCCACTGAGATCCTGCAGTCCGCTGAAGCCTCTGCATCCCCCAAGGACAACTTCCCTGGCTGACCTCACATCCTCTCCGAGCAGCAGATAAGAGAGCCGGGAATTGCACCCTCCGCTGGAGCTGTCAGGAGGCAGAGGGGCAGGCAAGGATTTGTGGCTTTCCCGAGGAATTTAGGGGGGAAAAGATCAGAGCAGCCAGAGCGGCCAATGCTAATTAACCCCACTTGCACCACGTCCTGAAATTCAAGACTGGCTCGGCTAAGCTGAAATAACTTCGCAGCTGTTGAGCAATAGGGGGGGGGGGGGGGGGAAAGTCAACGTAACTGATTTTTAGCAGCGAGTGAGAAGGCCGCCCCCACCCGATACCAGGTCCTAAATAGAGATGGAGCCCTCTTATGGGGTAGAACGAAGAAAAAGAATCTTACTAAGGTTGGAGTTAAAGAAACTTCCTACAAAATGTCCTTGGAGCCAATGGTCTGCCAAAAACACATTGCCCGAGAGAGTTCTGCTGCTGCAACAGGGACGCAAAAGGTTTCTATAGAAAGAAGTGCGTCAATTATTTATAAAGGGATGGTAAAGCCGCAGTTCTCAGTTCTTATAGAGAGGGGCAGCTGGATGGAGAGAGAGCGCACAGGGGCCTCTCATGAGGCCTGCTGCCTCCTTCAGTCTCACATCGCAGAACAGGTGCCGGCTCTGAAGATTTTCACTTTCTTTTTTCCTTGCCCAGCACTTCCTCCTTTCTCCTCTCCCTTCCAGGTCAACTGGAACCGGCACTGGGATTCTGGCCCAGGAGGCTTCGTTCATAACTAGCTGGGGCTTTGTCCCCCTCTTTAATGGACCTTCTCTCCACCATTGTTCCTAGTTTGGTTATTCCGGTCTGAATAGGGCATAAAAAAAAAAATTAAATTCATTACCTGCTGGTGGAGGCGGGTTCTGGGGTCCCTGGGCTTGTTGGACTGGGTCTGGCTGCAGGTTGAACAGACCTGAAATAAGGTCTGTCGTTGGAAAGGCCTGGTGCGGGGCCTAGGAGGCAGGAGACACTGTGAGGGAGTGGCAAGGGCCTTCCACGGTGCTCCGGGGACGTGGGTCTGGCCTGGGCAGAGAAGTAGCACGGTGCTGCGGTGGGCGGCTGTCAGCTGCGAGTGCCTTGCGAGCCTGAAATGCTCTCAGCGCTGATCAGAAAGGCAGCAATGGGGGTGGGGCCGGAGCATGCAACTGGTTTCACTGTGAGCCTCCTGCCAGGTACTGGGCTGCAGTGGGGAATTTCACCCATTTTCCACGGGGTGCATTTAGAGTATGAAGGTGCATTGGACATCTCAGAAAGTTTTGGTAAATGACTGGCCATAATATCATGGCCCATAGGCAGGTATTTGTATCCCTATGGGAGGCCCACCTGGTAACTCGAGGTGGGGATTAGGTAAGAGTGTAGGGGGTTAGGGGCCACTTTGACATGCTACGTGACACCTACGAACAGAACAGTGGTCACTTGTGAAGATTTGCTGGCCTTCGGAGTGAGGAAACTCACTCCAAGATGAGATTTGGGCAATGTTCTCTCAACCTAGCTTGATGTTACTTACAGCCCGATACTGTAAAACCGCGGGAGAGCGGACGAACGCCCGCTCTCCCGGCGCACGCACCGGCCCTTCGCCGGTGCGAGCTATCCAGTATGCTCCAGCATGCAAATTAGGCGACGCGGTGCAAACGAGGGAAAGGAGGCACTAGGGGCACTAGCGCGTCCCTAGCGCCTCCTTTTGGCCTGGAGCGGCGGCTGTCAGCGGGTTTGACAGCCGACGCTCAATTTTGCCGGCGTCCGGTTTCTGAGCCCGTGGCTGTCAGCGGGTTTGACAGCCGACGCTCAATTTTGCCGGCGTCGGTTCTCGAGCCCGCTGACAGCCACGGGCTCGGAAACCGGACGCCGGCAAAATTGAGCGTCCGGTTTTCGGCCCGACAGCCGCGAGCCAAATTCAAATTTATTTATTTATTTATTTTAACTTTTTTTTACTTTTGGGGACCTCCGACTTAATATCGCTATGATATTAAGTCGGAGGGTGCACAGAAAAGCAGTTTTTACTGCTTTTCTGTGCACTTTCCTGGCGCCGGAAGAAATTAGCGCCGACCTTTGGGTCGGCGCTAATTTCTTAGAGTAAAATGTGCGGCTTGGCTGCACATTTTACTTACTGGATCCCGTGCGCATACCTAATAGGGCCTTCAACATGCATTTGCATGTTGAGGGCGCTATTAGGTGCCGTGGGTGGGCCGCGTGTTTTCCCTTACCCCTTACTGAATAAGGGGTAAGGGAAAACACGCGTCCAGAGCAGGCTGACAGTGCGCTCCGTCGGAGAGCACTGTACTGTATCGACCTGTTAGTTAGAGAGTTCATCAAGCTAGGCTGAGAGAACATTGCACAAATCTCATTTCCGCATTAAAACTGTGCGATATGGCTTTGCAAATTGTGAAGCCAGCCCACTTGGCCAGAAATCCCGCCCCAAATGCCTCCCCTTTTCCTAATTTGAATCGCACCATGCGTTATGGTGTTTTCGCATGTATTAAAGGTGTGTTTCGCATGCGAAAACGCCTTGACACATACGAAAACGCCATATAGCACTTTGATAAATGACCCCCTAAGTTAGCTGGCTAACTTCGATATTCTTTACTTTAACTAACTGATTATTTTTCTTATTTTTCTTCTTACTATAAACAGTTTCTCATACAACTTTCACAGGCAAATAAGTGTTTCCTCACTAGTTATATGTATTTTTCAACAATGACTAGGCCTCAGAGAGGACAAAAGTGACGCAGCTCCTCTCTCATCACTTCTGGCGCAGTTCTCTCTCCGTTCTAAACCGACGCTGACTTTTTTTTCTCAGATTCCTAGTTTGCTGATGTCCTTAAGGAAATAGTTCTTGCCCTGTTTATATTCCCTATAGAATCCCATGGATTCACTTATAAACTCCTGTCATATTTACATATACAGTAAAAAAAAATGTAATACCTGGGTGGGCCAAAGAACTGTCCTAACGTTAGGCAGCTGGCTGACTTTAAGATAGGCGGCTACATTCAGTAGTGCAGTTTCACTATTGAATATACCTCCAAAGTTATCCAGATAAGTTTACCCGGCTAACTTTGTTAACCAGACTATGTCTGAATGTGAACCTTGTAGTGTTTACCAGAAGCTAACATGTTAAAAGGCTAATGTACTTACACTAGTTTCTAATTATTTAACTTAGTTAAGGGGAGATTCTAAAGGTATAACTTTTTTTTTTTTTTACTGTATATGTAAATATGTCAGGGGTTTATAATTGAATCCATGGGATTCTATAGGGAATATAAACAGGGCAAGAACTATTTCCTTAAGGACATCAGCAAACTAGGAATCTGAGGAAAAAAGGTCAGTGTTGGTTTAAAACGGAGAGAGAACTGCGCCAGAAGTGATGAGAGAGGAGCTGCGTCACTTTTGTCCTCTCTGAGGCCTAGTCATTGTTGAAAAATACCTATAACTAGTGAGGAAGCACTTATCTGTGTGTGAAAGTGTATGAGAAACTGTTTATAGTAAGAAGAAAAATAAGAAAAATCAGTTATTTAAAGTAAAGAACAGCTGATCTGCAAACTTTTATCAGCTTATAGAGATAGCTGATTGAGAAAATTTGAGTGAAAATATATAAAATAAACTAGAATCCTATTAGCATCTAAGATAGGTCATGAATAAAAGCCCAAGTGCTTGGACAGAATAGAAGGAAATCTTATTTAGAAGGTGGTAGATTGTAAGCCCTCTGGGGATAAGGAAATACCTACAGTACCTGAATGTAATCCGCTTTGAAATGCTGAAAAAAGTGCAAAAAGCAGAATATAAAAATCTAAATAAATAAAAATAAAATAATAAACTGGATGAACTGTAATGAATGTCACGGTTGCAATCCAGTTGTCTTCCAATTGATGCTAATATCCTTGGACCAGATTTAAAATAGTTATTTCTTTTAAGAAAAATGAATTGGAGAAAATAAAACAAAATTCAGCTGTTCCAAAATATCTGCTGTCATCAAGATACAGTGACACCAGCCAGAATAAGAGCTGTTTAAAGGAAACAAATACATTCATCCTTTACGTTGGAAAATTAAAGGAAAACTTGATCATATGAGAGAAGAGAAATAGATAAATCAGGGAATGAGTGTGTTAATACTGCAAACCCAGAACTCTCACACGGATAATCCTGTTTCCAATTGTCCTGAGCTTCACCATTATAGTTCAAGGTCATTTGTCCCTTGTCTCATATCACTTATTTGTCTCACGTCTCACAGGCACGGCCACAGATGCAATCAGAAGTCTCAAGTCTCAGTTCACACTTCCCAGCTCTTACTCCTTGTACTTTTAGAATAAGGTAACATAATTATCCTTTGATTTAATTAGTTAGTTAACTCAGTATAGTAAGTCAACCAGACCTACATAGAGGGCTACATATCAGGTGGTGAACAATCTTTCAGCTGCAGGGAGATAGTCTCTCTCTTTTAGATTTTTTAAAGTCAGGATAGTAGGTAAAGCTCTGCCTGGAGTCTCGAAAGACAACACGGTCAAGAGTTTGACTTCCTGTCGTTGCTCTCAAGCAGCACTAACTAGCTTTGATCTCAGTTGCCCAAAGCTTCTCATTGTCCGGGTTACAACAGAATCGTCCCTCTTAAACAGCGCTTACAAACCCTGCCCATCAGCTGCTGCATCTGGGGATTATAAAGATAAGTGTGCGCACAGACAGAGACTTACAGAAAACAGCATTCAAATAATAATATTTATTAGACAACAACATAAGATATAAAGAAAAGTAGGGCACGTATATAAAGGAGACATATAAGATGAGTATAGTAAAGAATATAACAGTACTTACCTGTAACAATCACAGTTTTTACTTCTCTTAAGTCTTCTCTGATATATCTGAACGATAAGGAACACAAAAGCGGTTCTTCAAGTTAATGACACAAAAACAGAGTTAATATAAAAATAATAATATAAAAATAATAATAATAATCTTAGTAGTTTCAGAAAGGAACCAGTTGCGAGGTTAACATATCTGAAACAAAGTATATGAATTGTTGATATAAACTGTTAAAGTTTATTGAAGGTTTCATCTGAATGCTAAGAAGCATTTGCATTGCATTGTTTGTACAATTGACTTTCAAAGTGACTTAAATGTTTTAACTGAAATGTCACTTACAGTGAATTCACAGTTTATTGCACATTGCTTGCCTTGTTGCCAGTTTAGCAGTCTTTCAAATAAAATGCGCTAATTTTTCTTGGAGCATCATTCATTATTGTTAAATGGTGAATTTACCTTGGGTATAACATCAGACAAAAACTTTTTCGGATCAATAACATCTAAGTGGAAACCCCTAAAAGCCTGAAACTATCAATGACCTATGTGACCATACAAAAAAATAGTTTCTCCTGCCTAAGTGTTTACAGCAACAAAAGTGCTTGTTAAGTTTTGCTGCTCATGGGACCATCCTGCGAGTGGTTGTTCTCACCCCAGTCTTTGCACGAGCCATAATGCACATTGGGCAGGATGCCACCTCTGGACTTTCTTCTAAGTGTGTGCGCCCCCGAAGTCACTGCCCTTAAAGGGCCCATGGCGAGAAAAGCCCTTGGTTGTCATTAGGACTCTTTGCCCTATAAAAGGGCCCTCTTGATGTTCCCTCGTTACCTCAGCAAGCAGGACCTTTGCCCTGTAGTTGTCTTCAGCTTGCCTTGTCTTTGTCCAAACCTTTAGCCCTGTCTTCAGATCCAGCCTCAGCCTTGTGCCAGATCTGTCTTCAGCTCCATCTTCAGCTTTGCTCCATGTCTATCTTCAGCTCCAGCTTCAGCCTTGTGCCAGATCTCTCTTCAGCTCCATCTTCAGCTTTGCTCCATGTCTATCTTCAGCTCCAGCCTCAGCCTTGTGCCAGATCTCTCTTCAGCTCCATCTTCAGCTTTGCTCCATGTCTATCTTCAGCTCCAGCTTCAGCCTTGTTCCAGATCTCTCTTCAGCTCCATCTTCAGCTTTGCTCGATGTCTATCTTCAGCTCCAGCCTCAGCCTTGTGCCAGATCCCTCTTCAGCTCCATCTTCAGCTTTGCTCCATGTCTATCTTCAGCTCCAGCTTCAGCCTTGTCTAGTCTCTAGCCTTGATTGGTTCTGACCATAGTCACGGCCGCCTGGACTTGTCATAGCCTGGCTCTTGCAAAGACTCGCTCACCCACTGTCGTCATAGACCTTAGGGCTCTGCCTTTGAAGTTGCAAGAGGGCTCATGCTCACGTCACTCGCAACAGAACACCTGGGCTCCTCCCAAGCCCCTGTATGGTGAAGCTAAATCCAGTCTTGAAGTGTGGCCCTTAAGGATAACCATCCTCCCCTCCCTTCTCCTCTCACCAGGGGATGCTACCTCCATAGGATCCCCAGCACCAGCCAACCTGGAGAGAGGAAGTCTGCAGTCAGGGTTTGAACCCAGGACCTTCCCCATTGCAGTGCATAGCATTGTCCCTGATCCACCGGGGTGGCCAGGATTGAAATGTCTTTGATTTGTACCTTCTTAACTTCCCAGGCTAGAAGGGTGCAATAGATAATATCGGGAAGAATATACAGTAAGTGTTACGCTCCGCGGCTGCAGACGGCTGCGACTGCTGCTGCTGCTCATCTCTCTCTTTACTGCTTTGGCTCCATTGGGCAAACTCGCGACCTCTGCCAGCTAACATTGGCCCTCCGGCCTCCATTCCTGGGCCTACCTGAGCAGCATGGACGCTGCCGACCGCCATCTTACCCTTGGGGTTCCCTAGGCGTGCGTGCACTCCCGGACCTGCTTTAACCATGTCATGGCGGGAACCTCGGGGGCGTCCCCATCCGATGACATCACTCAACTTAGATACTTAAGCTCGCCAGCCCAGACAACCGGCAACTTGGTAACGAGTTCACTTGCTGTTTCTACCTAATCTCTTGAGTGTTGTTCCGGTTCCTGCTTCCGTGGTGTGAGACTTTTGGGTACCCGCTCCTCGGGGGCCCTTCTTCGTCTCTGGGCTATCCGCGCCTCGGAGGGCCTTTCACCTGGACTTCTGCCTGCCTCATTTCCCGAGGCTTTCTACGGAACTACTACCTGTCTTCAGTGGCTGTGAGTACCACGCTGCAGACCCCTGTTGCGGTACCTACGTGAATCCCTCTCCGGTGTTCCCCGCTCTGCGGACCATTGCCGTGATTCATTAGAGGAGACACCTCTGGGTCTACCCTGCTCTGCTGTTAGGAGCCGCGCTCGCGACGCGACGCGCCCGAGGGGCACCACTTACCAGCGCGGCAGTCAGCCGCAGTTGCCCTGATGAGGTGCTGAATCATGGGTCCGGGGCCGCGGACCGCAGCACAACATGGCCGCGGCGTTTCGGCTCCTCTTCCGGGTTGCTGGCTCCGCCTCCCTTCAGGGACCAACATCGTTGCCTCTGATTGGCTGCTGGATGCCTCCTGCAGCGGGATTGGCTCTCCCCTGGTGTGCCAGCTGGAAGGAGCTATTTAAGGCAGGCCCTGCACTTCAGACCTTGCCTTGACTTCATCTTGGCTCCTGGCTTGTTCCTGTTGTGATTCCTGTTCTTCGGTTGTGACTTCTGACTGGCGGTGTCTTCTCTCTGGCTCCTGAACCCTGGACTGGCTGTGACGTATTCTCTGGTTCCTGATTCCTGGATCGGCTTTGGCGTATTCTCTGGCATCTGACCCCTGGACTGGCTGCGGCATCTTCTCTGGCTTCTGACCTCTGGACTGGCGTTGGCGTACTCTTTGGCATCTGATCTTTTGGACTGGCTGCGAGGTACACTTTGGCTTCCGATCCCCGGACTGGCTCTGGAACTTCCTTTAAACTCTCATTGCCTGAACTATTCTACCTTTGAGTCCACGACCTGCTGGAGGCGCCAGCTCAGCTCTACCTTCTCCGACCTGCTGAGGACATTCACCTTTGAGTCCACGACCTGCTGGAGGCGCCAGCTCAGCTCTACCTTCTCCGACCTGCTGAGGACATTCACCTTTGAGTCCACGACCTGCTGGAGGCGCCAGCTCAGCTTTACTTCCCACGACCTGCTGGAGGCGCCAGCTCAGCTTTATACCTCATCCTGCTGGAGGGGTCTTCATCCAGACCTTCAAGATAGTCCTAGTCGAGGTTTCGCCAATCAGCGACTGAATATTCATTCTTCGCTGAACCAAGGGTTCACACCCCAGAACCATAACAGTAAGTCAAGGCCATGGACCCGGCAGAGACCTCGGCACTACGAGCAATTCCCGGCCTGGCACAGAGGGTAGTCGAACAACAGAATATGTTAGAAGCCATGGCCGCCTCCATCGAACGATTGAATGCCCGTCTAGACGCTATGGTCGCCACGCAAGCTGCTCCACCCGCAGTCAGGCCACCAACTGCTCCTGCTCCATCTACACTGCAAGGACTTCCTCGTCCGGTAGTACCTTTACCGGTCCCACCTCGGTATGCTGGAGACCCACGCTTATGTTTGGGATTTCTGGACCAATGCAATATGCATTTTCATCTACAATCCGCTCTCTTCCCGGACGATGTTACCAGAACTACCTATATATTATCGCTATTGGATGGTAAAGCCCTCGCATGGGGTTCGGCCCTGTGGCAGAGTGCTGATCCAGTTCTACAGGACTTCCCTCGCTTTACAGAGTTGTTCCGTTTGGTATTTGAAGAGCCAGGGAAAAAAGCAGCAGCCGGATCCACCATCCTGCACCTTCAGCAAGGAGGGCGCGCTCTCATGGACTACAATATTGAATTCCGAACACTGGCAACAGAGCTTCAGTGGGAGGAGGCCACCCTCCGAACAATTTATTTAGAGGGCCTCTCTTCTAAAATCAAGGATGAACTAGCAGCCAGGGAACTTCCTGCCTCCTTAAATTCACTTATTGAATTAGCCACCAGAATCGATCGGCGAATTCAGGAAAGAGTTCGGGAGGGCCTGGGAATTAGACGACGCCCGTCCAATTCCTACTCTCAAACTCCGCCTTCCATGAATACTCGAGAAGCACATTCTAGCGCAACCGTTACTGAAGAACCCATGCAACTTGGCAGAGGACCTCTGTCTCCAGCTGAGCGTCAGAGACGACGTAGAGAAGGACTTTGTTTATATTGTGGAGGTTCCGGTCATCGGATTGCAGGCTGTCCTATCCGACCGGGAAACTCCAAAGCCTAGGGTCCATGGGGGGAGTAACCCTAGGTCTTACTTCTCCAGCTCCCCCACTGACGCTACCTGTCACCCTCACCGTCAAAGGACATGCGTTTACCACCTTGGCCCTAGTGGACTCCGGTGCCGGTGGAGAATTTATCTTGCAAGAATTAATCGAACAATTACAAATTCCTACTCAACTCTGTCCTACACCTTTAGTAGTCTCATCTATCCACGGGGATCCTTTACCCGGGACCATTACCCATCAGACGGAACCTCTGGATTGTCTCATCGCACCAGATCACCGGGAGCAAATTACGTTTTATGTACTCAAAAAAGCCATTCATCCCGTGGTTCTGGGCATTCCGTGGCTACAGCGTCATAATCCCCAATTTGATTGGACTACTCTAAAACTGAAGCAGTGGGGATCTAATTGTCTGGGAGTATGTTTTAACACTACGTCAAGCACACAGAGTTTCATTTGTACCTCTGACCTAGGGAATTTACCCTCTCAATATGAACAATTTGCGGATGTATTCTCCAAAGAGGCTGCAGACATCTTGCCTCCTCACAGGGAGTTCGATTGTGCTATCAATTTGATTCCGGGATCCACACCACCTCGAGGGAGAACGTATCCCTTATCCATTTCAGAGACTCTAGCCATGTCCGAATACATTCAGGATAACCTGCAGAAAGGATTTATAAGAAGATCTACCTCCCCGGCGGGAGCTGGATTTTTTTTTGTCAAAAAAAAAGATGGGACGTTACGACCTTGCATTGATTTTAGAGGGCTCAATGCTATAACCATCAAGGACAGATACCCCTTACCCCTCATCACTGAGTTATTTGACCGGTTGCAAGGAGCCCGAATTTTTTCTAAACTCGACTTACGTGGCGCCTATAATCTAGTTCGGATTCGTGAGGGTGACGAGTGGAAGACGGCTTTTAACACCAGGGACGGACACTATGAATATTTAGTTATGCCGTTTGGCTTAACTAATGCTCCTGCCGTCTTCCAAAACTTCATCAACGAAATCTTCAGGGATCTACTTTACGTCTGTGTGGTGGTTTATTTGGATGATATCTTAATTTTTTCCAACGATTTGCCAGCTCACCGTCAACATGTTCTACTGATTTTGCAACGCCTGCGGGAGAATCATTTATATGCTAAATTAGAAAAATGTGTTTTCGAGACTGATTCTGTTCCCTTTTTAGGGTATATCATCTCTCACCGAGGATTTCAGATGGATCCGGCCAAATTACGTTGTATACAGCATTGGCCTCAACCAACTGGTCTCCGCGCACTGCAGCGGTTCCTTGGATTCGCCAACTATTACCGCAGTTTCATCAAGGATTTTTCCAAGCTCGCGGCACCGCTTACTGCGCTCACCCGTACTGGCGCTAATGTTAAATCCTGGCCTGTGGACGCTATTGAGGCATTCCAAACTCTTAAAGACTCCTTTTTACGACAACCGTGCCTGCATCACCCAGATCCCAGACGTCCCTTCACTGTCGAAGTTGATGCGTCCACTGTAGGAGTAGGTGCGGTCTTGAGCCAAATTTCTGTCTCTGGCAAGTCTCATCCCTGCTCTTACTTTTCTAAGAAATTTTCACCCGCTGAGCGCAATTACTCTATAGGCGACCAAGAGTTGCTCGCCATTAAACTTGCTTTCGAGGAATGGCGCCAATGGCTGGAGGGGTCTCCACATACGATCACGGTTTTTACTGACCACAAAAACCTTATCTATTTACAGCAGACTCAACGGCTCAATCCACGTCAAGCCCGCTGGGCACTTTTTTTTACCCGTTTTGATTTTGAGATCCGATATCGACCCGCCAGCAAAAACATTAAAGCAGACGCGTTATCGCGCTCTTTTGTCAGCGAAGACATCTTAGAGCCCATTCAAAACATCATCGATCCTGCTCGCATTATTCTCTCTGCGTCCTTCACGGTTCCTGTTGGCAAAACAGTGGTACCTCGAAGACTTCGCAACAGGGTACTGAAATGGGGCCATGATTCCCAGGTAGCTGGGCATTCAGGGCAGAGACGTACGCTTGCCCTCCTGCAGCATCACTATTGGTGGCCTGGAATGCGTAAGGACGTTCGCGCCTACGTAAGTTCTTGTCCTACGTGCGCTCAACACAAGGATCCTACTGGACGGTCTTGGGGGCTATTACAACCTCTTCCGGTACCTGCCAAACCTTGGTCTCATATCTCCACGGACTTTATTGTTGATCTGCCGCCTTCTGAAGGTCATACGGTCATTTGGGTTGTGATAGACCGCTTCTCGAAGATGGCTCATTTTACACCTCTACCTGCTCTTCCATCTGCTCCACGTCTGGCTCAACTCTTCATGTTACACATTTTTCGTCTCCATGGCATTCCACAGCACATTACCTCTGACCGTGGATCTCAGTTCACTGCAAGATACTGGCGGAGTCTTTGTACTACATTCCACATTGCTCTAGATTTCACCACGGCGTTCCACCCCCAGGCCAACGGGCAGTCCGAACGGACCAACCGGTCCTTGAAGCAATTTCTACGAACTTATGTTAATTCTCAACAAGACGACTGGTCGGCCCTGCTGCCCTGGGCCGAGTTCTCTCACAATTTTCACACTTGCACGTCTACGGGGGCTTCTCCTTTTACTATCGTTTATGGACAGCAACCCGCTCCACCGGTACCCTTACCCTTGCCAGTTCCCTCTCCAGCGGCCCAGGTAACGGCTCTACAATTCAAACAACTATGGATCCATACGCGCCGAATGTTAAGAAGAGCAGCTGCCACTTCCAAGAAATTTGCGGATCGGCACCGACGGCCGGCACCACGATTCCTTCCGGGAGACAAAGTGTGGCTAAGTACCAGACACATTCGTTTACGGGTTCCCTCCATGAGATTGGCTCCTCGATACATTGGGCCCTTTCCAGTGATTAGACAAGTGGGTCCAGTGACTTATCAATTACGACTGCCTTCCACACTACGTATTCATAATTCCTTTCATGTATCCCTTTTGAAGCCCGTACTTCTCACTTGGCCCTCTCGTAAGACACCTGTTTCTCCGTTGGTACAGGCTGACGAGGATACCATTTATCGAGTTCAAGAAGTCCTGGATGTGCGCAAACGAGGCCGTAAATGGGAGTACCTTCTTGCCTGGGAGGGTTTCGGCCCAGAAGAGAATTCTTGGGAACCTGCTACCAATATCTTGGATAAAGATCTTCTCAGGACCTTTCATGTTCGTCATCCCGAGAAGCCCAAGCCTTCTAGAGGGAGGCCTAAAGGAGGGGGTACTGTTAGGAGCCGCGCTCGCGACGCGACGCGCCCGAGGGGCGCCACTTACCAGCGCGGCAGTCAGCCGCAGTTGCCCTGATGAGGTGCTGAATCATGGGTCCGGGGCCGCGGACCGCAGCACAACATGGCCGCGGCGTTTCGGCTCCTCTTCCGGGTTGCTGGCTCCGCCTCCCTTCAGGGACCAACATCGTTGCCTCTGATTGGCTGCTGGATGCCTCCTGCAGCGGGATTGGCTCTCCCCTGGTGTGCCAGCTGGAAGGAGCTATTTAAGGCAGGCCCTGCACTTCAGACCTTGCCTTGACTTCATCTTGGCTCCTGGCTTGTTCCTGTTGTGATTCCTGTTCTTCGGTTGTGACTTCTGACTGGCGGTGTCTTCTCTCTGGCTCCTGAACCCTGGACTGGCTGTGACGTATTCTCTGGTTCCTGATTCCTGGATCGGCTTTGGCGTATTCTCTGGCATCTGACCCCTGGACTGGCTGCGGCATCTTCTCTGGCTTCTGACCTCTGGACTGGCGTTGGCGTACTCTTTGGCATCTGATCTTTTGGACTGGCTGCGAGGTACACTTTGGCTTCCGATCCCCGGACTGGCTCTGGAACTTCCTTTAAACTCTCATTGCCTGAACTATTCTACCTTTGAGTCCACGACCTGCTGGAGGCGCCAGCTCAGCTCTACCTTCTCCGACCTGCTGAGGACATTCACCTTTGAGTCCACGACCTGCTGGAGGCGCCAGCTCAGCTCTACCTTCTCCGACCTGCTGAGGACATTCACCTTTGAGTCCACGACCTGCTGGAGGCGCCAGCTCAGCTTTACTTCCCACGACCTGCTGGAGGCGCCAGCTCAGCTTTATACCTCATCCTGCTGGAGGGGTCTTCATCCAGACCTTCAAGATAGTCCTAGTCGAGGTTTCGCCAATCAGCGACTGAATATTCATTCTTCGCTGAACCAAGGGTTCACACCCCAGAACCATAACATCTGCAGACCTGTGCCTTGATATCGCTAGTGGAACCCTCGCTGGTGTACCCCGCTCTGCGGACCACTACCATGATCTTCCATCGAGGGACCCTCTTGTGTACCATCTCTACGGACCCAGTGTAACTACAGTGACTTTAATTTCTCCCGGCATCTCCACTCCTCAGGTAGTGCCATAGCTATTGCCTGACTCCAGTCATTCAGCTGAGTCTGACGTCAGCATCTGTGCTGGCGCTCCATGGTCCGCCTCCTGGGGTCACCCTCTCTGTCTCCAACCATTCTTCTGCTGTATCTCATCCCGCAGCCGAGACTTCACCTCTCAATGGTGAGGCTCAGCAGGGCTCCTCCCCTGGGCGGTACCACCTCTCACCTTGGCCAAAGGGCCCACACACTTACATATCCTAACAGTAAGAAGCCTGAAGGGGAGTCTGCACTCTGTCTGAACAACTCAAACAGCTAAAATGTTTACACCAAATGAGGGAATTTCTGATGATTAGCATAGTTTGGATTGTGAAGGAAGGCTATATTAAAGCTATATTGTCCAGCTAAGAAAGGACTGAACGACTGAAAGAGAGATGAGCTGGTTCCTATATTCTGCTAATGACCATCTCCTTTCCTTTCATACACTTTGCTTTTTCTGATTTATTGTTTTAAAAAAAACAATTAGATCATAATTTTGTTATTATAACAAAGGGCACATCGTAAGAAAATTGCACTTTTCAACCCTCCCCATAGACAGAGAAGGGGTTGACCTCTGCTGGTCGTCTGAGGCTGAATGTGCAAAGTTTGCTGCTAGAAGCCCAGATTACTTGGGAGAGGGAATACACTTTATAGGTTTTAAATTTTATTTATATTCTGCCTGTCAGCCTCCAGAGTGGGTTCCATTCGGGTATTTCTCTGCCCCGGAGACCTCACAATGGGGCCGATGCAATAAGACGCTCATATGGAGCGCCCGTTTTCCTAACGCGTGCACAGCCACCTCTCCTGGGCGCCCGATGCTATATTTAAATGAGTTGTGCATTAAAAAGGACACGCCAAGGAGGAATTTTGCATCCCTAGCACTCAAATGCATCGGGTGCCCAGGAGAGGTGGCTGTGAGCCCACAATTGCAGTGGGCGGCCAATACGAGCATCCATTTTATCCCGCCTCAGATCGATTTCTGGACGCCCAATATACACGCACAATAGCAAGGGGTGAAGTCTGCCTGGAGCAGGTCTATTGTGCGTGTATATTATGCGTCCAGAATTTTGTTTTCTTTAAGTCCTTACATTATACCTGTTATATTACGCGTGCCGCCTGCGGCAGCCCTGCACCACAACCCTCTAACCTTTTCGGACGGACTCCAGCTCCGACCTCGGGCCCTGCCACATTGCCCAGTGTTGCCAGCCAAGATGTCCATGTTCGTCGGGCCTCTCCGAGTGGCCCGCAGAGAGATGCCTCCGTCAGCGCCGTTCCCCTTCCTAGGCACGCGGTCGCGCGCATCATTCATTCTTTTAAAGGCCCGCGGCGGGAATCTGGCCGCGGACCCGGATGCTGACGTCAGACTCTTCAGCATATAAAAGCTGACTACTCTTCAGCTTCTCTCCAGCCCTGGACCTCCGCTACGCCTGACCACCTGCCTTCTCCATGCTCTGACCACTGCCTTGATTGACTACGCCTGCCTTCTCCGTGCCCTGACCACAGCCTTGATTGACTTCGCCTGCCTTCTCCATGCCCTGACCACTGCCTTGATTGACTACGCCTGCCTTCTCCATGCTCTGACCACAGCCTTGATTGACTACGCCTGCCTTCTCCGTGCCCTGACCACTGCCTTGATTGACTACGCCTGCCTTCTCCGTGCCCTGACCACTGCCTTGATTGACTACGCCTGCCTTCTCCGTGCCCTGACCACTGCCTTGATTGACTACGCTTGCCTTCTCCGTGCCCTGACCACTGCCTTGATTGAGTACGCCTGCTTTCTCCGTGCCCTGACCACTGCCTTGATTGACTACGCCTGCCTTCTCCGTGCCCTGACCACTGCCTTGATTGACTACGCCTGCCTTCTCCGTGCCCTGACCACTGCCTTGATTGACTACGCCTGCCTTCTCCGTGCCCTGACCACTGCCTTGATTGACTACGCCTGCCTTCTCCGTGCCCTGACCACTGCCTTGATTGACTACGCCTGCCTTCTCCGTGCCCTGACCACTGCCTTGATTGACTACGCCTGCCTTCTCCGTGCCCTGACCACTGCCTTGATTGACTACGCCTGCCTTCTCCGTGCCCTGACCACTGCCTTGATTGAGTACGCCTGCTTTCTCCGTGCCCTGACCACTGCCTTGATTGACTACGCCTGCCTTCTCCGTGCCCTGACCACTGCCTTGATTGAGTACGCCTGCTTTCTCTGTGCCCTGACCACTGCCTTGATTGACTACGCCTGCCTTCTCCGTGCCCTGACCACTGCCTTGATTGACTATGCCTGCCTTCTCCGTGCCCTGACCACTGCCTTGATTGACTACGCCTGCCTTCTCCGTGCCCTGACCACTGCCTTGATTGACTACGCCTGCCTTCTCCATGCTCTGACCACAGCCTTGATTGACTACGCCTGCCTTCTCCGTATCCTGACCATTGCCTTGATTGACTACGCCTGCCTTCTCCATGCCCTGACCACTGCCTTGATTGACTACACCTGCCTTCTCCGTGCCCTGACCACTGCCTTGATTGACTACGCCTGCCTTCTCCGTGCACAGACCACAGCCTTGATTGACTACGCCTGCCTTCTCCATGCCCTGACCACAGCCTTGATTGACTACGCCTGCTTTCTCCATGCCCTGACCATTGCCTTGATTGACTACGCCTGCCTTCTCCATGCCCTGACCACTGCCTTGATTGACTACGCCTGCCTTCTCCGTGCACAGACCACAGCCTTGATTGACTACGCCTGCCTTCTCCGTGCCCTGACCACTGCCTTGATTGACTACGCCTGCCTTCTCCGTGCCCTGACCACTGCCTTGATTGACTACGCCTGCCTTCTCCGTGCCCTGACCACTGCCTTGATTGACTACGCCTGCCTTCTCCGTATCCTGACCATTGCCTTGATTGACTACGCCTGCCTTCTCCATGCCCTGACCACTGCCTTGATTGACTACACCTGCCTTCTCCGTGCCCTGACCACTGCCTTGATTGACTACGCCTGCCTTCTCCGTGCACAGACCACAGCCTTGATTGACTACGCCTGCCTTCTCCATGCCCTGACCACAGCCTTGATTGACTACGCCTGCTTTCTCCATGCCCTGACCATTGCCTTGATTGACTACGCCTGCCTTCTCCATGCCCTGACCACTGCCTTGATTGACTACGCCTGCCTTCTCCGTGCACAGACCACAGCCTTGATTGACTACGCCTGCCTTCTCCGTGCCCTGACCACTGCCTTGATTGACTACGCCCTGCCTTCTCCGTGCCCTGACCACTGCCTTGATTGACTACGCCTGCCTTCTCCGTGCCCTGACCACTGCCTTGATTGACTACGCCTGCCTTCTCCGTGCCCTGACCACTGCCTTGATTGACTACGCCTGCCTTCTCCGTGCCCTGACCACTGCCTTGATTGACTACGCCTGCCTTCTCCGTGCCCTGACCACTGCCTTGATTGACTACGCCTGCCTTCTCCGTGCCCTGACCACTGCCTTGATTGACTACGCCTGCCTTCTCCGTGCCCTGACCACTGCCTTGATTGACTATGCCTGCCTTCCCTGTGCCCTGACCCTTGCTTTGAACGACTACGCTACAGACTTTCCTGTGTCCAGAGTTCTACGTTGCTTGCCATAACTTCCACTCGTCGCCGGCTTTGATCCTAGCCTGTCAGTGACGCCTCCTCTCGCCTGTCCTCTGGAATTGGACTTACAAGGCTTAGGACTTCCTTTGCTTGAGCGCCTCCAGTTCCCTATTGTTCCTTTGGCACCTGAGTTCCAGTACCAAATCCAGTCCAGGATAGGACTACGCCATCTACCGACTGCTGTCTCGGGGCTGTAGAGCTACTCAACTCTCGCTAACCTCGAGGCCCACCTAAGTCCTGCCGGCACCTTTAGGAACGAGGGTGGAACGAGGGCTGGTATAGGTGAAGCTCCTCTAGCTTCAGCCCACTCCACCTGCTGATGGTGGGGACCCCTTGGTCCTGAACTGTGGGTTGCGTCAACCCCACCTCAGCCCAAGGGTCCACCTCTGACACAACAATTTTATTCTTAAACACCGCAAGCAGTAGGTTTTTAAGAATAAAGGTAGGAACCACACAAGACACTATTTTTTAAATTTCTCCTGAGCCCTTGAGTCACAGATTGATTTAACGTCTGCTCTGCGGCTGGAGTTAATTTGCCACATTAAAAAGGTTGCGTTGGGCACCCAGCGATTTTCTGCATTGGGGGAGTAATAGCTAATAGCCTCATCTATGTGTAATTTACATGTGATAAGCGCTGTCAGCTATGCATTTGTTTGGGTGCGCTAATGTCCTTATTGCATCAGGTGCTAGTCGAGCGCATTCAAAGCACAGGTCCAACCGAGGATATACCTGTGCACTGGGCTGGGCACACTTTATTACATCAGCACCTGGGTTTGTACCTAAAGCAATGGAACATAAGAAATTGCCATGCTGGGTCAGACCAAGGGTCCATCAAGCCCAGCATCCTGTTTCCAACAGTGGCCAATCCAGCCTACAAGTATCTGGCAAGTGCCCAAACACTAAGAAGCTCCCATGCTACTGATGCCAGTAATAGCAAAGGCCATGCCCTAAGTCAACTTGATTAATAGCAGTTAATGGACTTCTCCTCCAAGAACTTCTCCTAAGCTTTTTTAAACCCAGCTAACTAACTGCACTAACCACATCGTCTGGCAACAAATTCCAGAGCTTAATTGTGCGTTGAGTGAAAAAGAATTTTCTCCGATTAGTCTTAAATGTGCCACATGCTAACTTCATGGAGTGCCCCCTAGTCCTTCTATTATCCAAAAGTGTAAATAACCGAGTCACATCTACTCATTCAAGACCTCTCATGATCTTAAAGACCTCCATCATATCCCCCCTCAGTCGTCTCTTCTCCAAGCTGAACAGCCCTAACCTCTTCAGCCTTTCCTCATAGGGGAGCTGTTCCATTCCCCTTATCATTTTGGTTGCCTTTCTCTGTACCTTCTCCATCACAACTATATCTTTTTTGAGATGCGGCGACCAGAATTGTACACAGTATTCAAGGTGCGGTCTCACCATGGAGTGATACAGAGGCATTATGACATTTTCCGTTCTATTAACCATTCCCTTCCTTATTCCCAACATTCTGTTTGCTTTTTTGACTGCTGCAGCACACTGCACCGACGATTTCAATGTGTTATCCACTATGACACCTAGATCTCTTTCCTGGGTGGTAGCTCCTAATATGGAACCTACCATTGTGTAACTATAGCATGGGTTATTTTTCCCTATATGCATCACCTTGCACTTGTTAGGATTCGTGGGTTTCATGGACCCTTGGCTCGAGGTGAAGGTCATTACAGCCTGAGGGGAGGAGCCTCACAAGTCCTCACCATTGGGAGGCGTGGTCAGCTGCAGCAGGGAACACGACAGTAGCGAGTAACAGAGTATCTGGTATGATGACGTAGGCACTGCCCCGAGGACCAAGGTCTCCGATGGCAGGCAGATCCTACCTCGAGGAGCGGGGAGGCCAGCAGGCAGGACCTCTGGAAGGCACAGGGACCACCCCGAGGAGCGGGGAAGTCTGGAGACAAATCTCCCAGCGAAGTGCTCGCAGGCCCCCGAGGAGCAGCTACCCGAGCCAGAGTCCAGGAACCACAAGTAGAGATCCAAGTCAGGAACCAACGTCCAAGCAGACAGGCACAAGCACCAGTAGGCGAAGGAACTTGTTGCCAAGTCGATTCGTGTGGCCCAAGGGAGGTGCTTAAGAATCCCAGCTAGTGATGTCGTCAGATGGAGACGCCCCTGAGGTTCCCGCCATAGCGTCCTTAAAGGGAGACTCGGTGGTGCGCGTGTGCGCCTAGGAAGGCCCGGAGGAGGCATGGAGATCGGCGGCATCTTGGGAGGAAGATGGCATGCGGCGGCAGCAGCTAGCCACAGCCGTGAGCTCGCCCGGAGAGGAGGCAGGGCAGCACATGACGTGAGGTCATAACAGCACTTATCCACATTAAATTTCATCTGCCATTTGGATGCCCAATTTTCCAGTCTCACAAGGTCCTCCTGTAATGTATCACAATCCGCTTGTGATTTAACTACTCTGAATAATTTTGTGTCATCTGCAAATTTGATTATCTCACTCGTCGTCGTATTCCTTTCCAGATCATTTATAAATATATTGAAAAGCACCGGCCAAGTACAGATCCCTGACGCACTCCACTGTTTACCTTTTTTCACTGTGATACACAGATCATTTAATCCTACTCTCTGTTTCCTGTCTTTTAACCAGTTTGTAATCCATGAAAGGACATCGCCTCCTATCCCATGACTTTTTAGTTTTCTTAGAAGCCTCTCATGAGGAACTTTGTCAAACGCCTTCTGAAAATCCAAATACACTACATCTACCGGTTCACCTTTATCCACATGTTTATTAACCCCTTCAAAAAAGTGAAGCAGATTTGTGACTTTTTCTTAGCTATCCTAGCTTCAATTCCTTGAGTTGCTTACATCTTGATTTCTGCTGGAGTTTCCCCGTAATCCCATATATTGGTGTAATTTTTATCTTTAAATGTTGCTTGTAAAAGATTTTTTTTACAGTAGTTTCAGTGCCTGCCTGCCTGCCTCCTGCCAAGGGCAGAATTGTTAAATCTTGGATAATCAGATGACCTCAAATTAGACAGTTAATGTAATAAAGCAACTGGGAAAGCTAATCACCCGCATGATTGCATAACTAGAAGTACTATTAGCAAGAAAGAGGAGGTACTATTACCTCTGAGCAGATCACTTGTGTGCCATTCTGGATCTCTGCCTTGTTAAGGACATTGAGAGGTTGGGATCAGTTCAGAAAAGAGATACTAGGCCCGAAAGACAAGGCCTGCAGTGATTTAAGATGTTTGAAATGTTCTCGCTAGAGGAAAGAAGGGATCAGAGGACATGACCGAAAGATTCAAATATCTGACAGACTTCACTAAATTATCGGAAAGTGAAATCTTCCGTCCTGAGCAAAGAATTGAGGTTTGGGTTCGTGGAATTAACCTGATGAAGAGAGAATACGTCTGAAAAGCTCGTCATGGAAGTATGAGGCTGGCCACAGATTTATGAAGCTAATCCAATGAAAGGGAACCACCTTAATTGCACAGAAGGTGGAATTCAAGAAGGGGCCATGATGCAACGTTGCAGGGAGGAAACCCAAGAATGTGAGAGGGTGGTAGATGCCTGGGGCAGCCCCCGGCACGTGTAGGGTTAACTAAACTCAGGAGGGAGTTTAAAAGCTCTGGGGACAAGCACGAAGCATAGTGGTGAGGGGCTGGCAAGGCCAAGCAGGGGAAAAGAAAGAGAGGGACCTCCCTGGGATGGAGCAGGACTGAGGGGTAGCATGGGAGGCGAGGGGGAGGAGGACCGGTGTTGGTTTGGGCTCAGCTTCTTAGAGTGGCGGAAGGTCAGAGAGGGGGGGTCTCAGTCCGCACACCCTTGGCTTTACGTTACCTTTGCACCATAGCAAGTTTTACAATGTACAGGGGAGGGAAGGGGAAGAGGAAGAAGAGCGGGCTTCTCGTCTCACATGAGATGTGAGGCCATAAAAATAAGCCCCGGACAGCCGTGTTCGATTACCTTCCCAAATGGCGTAATGCAAAGTCCAGCTACGTCAGTAACACGGTAACGTACCTGGCCGTGGCGACTGAAACCCGTGTGGCTGCAGAGTAGATTCTTCTAGCAAGCTTCAGAGAGCCAGGCAACTAAATAACATCCACCCAGAGCCGCAAAAGTGACTTTATTTTACCCACTGAACATCTTTTCTCCATTTAAACAGTATGCAGGGAGCACGTCTTTTATCCATGCAAAAGGAGCTGGCATCCCCGGCTTTCAGGATTTAATTGAAACTATGACCTCACAAGGGGCTCTTAAAATTAATTTCTTTAATTGCTCTTTTGAACAACAGCTTCTTCAGGATAAGGGCTGCAATTAGCATGCCATCCATGTTCACAAAAGAGTAATAACCATCCATGTGGTTATATTGGCCGGCATAGGTGCTATTTATTTAATCTCTTGGAGTGCACCCTTTTAGATATAATTTGTTTGAAGCAGGCAGGAGCGAGGAGGATGCCAAAGACATGTGAATCAGGAGACCGCAAGGAGCGGACTCCGACTCAGGGTGGCAGCCACCGCTTCAGACGTCACCTCCCTGATCCGGAAACTCATATCCACCCGCAGCTACAGTAATTCATTAGCGGCATGTAGGAGAAAGCACTGGAAACAGATCACTTGTATTTCAAAGTCTCTGAAATGAAAACAATGTCTGTAAGCGAGGATGCAATCAGACTCGTTAAGTATCATGCTCCCTTCAGAGATTTCTTAACTATATGCTTTAGGGTTCCATGAGCAGCACATCAATTATAACTTGAATATTGAGAGTTATCCCGGGTAATTATATTTTGTTAGCTGCAAAGTGGCCACCTAGTGTTGCCTTTTGGGGAGGGCTGGTCAGTGGTCACCTTTCTAACCCGGCTTTGATCATTGGCAGGCACTCACAGACCTTCCATACCCGTCACTTACTGCTCTGCTGTGATTTCAGAAGCCTCTCTCTCCATCACTCCCACCTGCATTTTTTGGTTTTATCAGGCAGGGCCCTTGCGATTTCTGGGACCTTCGCCTTCGTTCAAGGCATTTTTTGGAAGATGAATACCAAACTGGGATTTCTGTTCTGTTTTAAATTCTGAGGATCTGACGCTTACAATGACAAAGCAAAGCAGGGGGGAGGGGGTGATCAACCTGCTCTGGAATATTAAACCCCCAACCCTTTTCAGTCACCTAATGCATAACAAGGTCATTAAAAAAAAAATTAAATGATTTGATTTCTCTCTCCTTGGTGTTGAGCACAGAAAAGATTTGAAATGGACGCCCTTGCATAGTGAAAAGAATTGCACTCGTCTGAAAACCTCCTAAAACTGTCTTTAAGTGCATTTAGAGACGGGAGGAGGTGGGCCTGAACCTCAGCAGGTATTCAGGCCTGTTCTTCCCGCACAGGTGAAGTTTAAACCCTACAAATAGCTCAGTACAAACCAATGGGCAATGAAACATGGCCGCACTGCACTTTTCCCCGTCTGAACGGCAGGTTTCCTGCTGATTTCGAAGAGATTGCTTTGGTTAATGCGACCAATTATTGCGCTCATGCCTCCAGAGCTGCGGCCGGCTTGGGAGAAGGAAGGCTCAGCTTGTTGCTTTTACTGAAAAGAAAACAAACGCAGATTTCAGAGGAGCTGGACAGTATTTCCGGGGGTCAGCTCTTCCCACCGCCAAGATCTGGTAAAGTCTGTTTTTATTTAAAAACTCAATAGACTGCTTTTTCCTATAAAAATATATCAGAGCAATTGACAGTAATAAAAAGCATCAATCATAATATTTACAATATAAAATAATACGATACAAGAATGCAAAACAAAGCTAATAAAATCAGGGGTTCTCAGGCCCATCAGCGCCTTCGCTAGTGGTCTTCTTCATTCTTTTGCATTTTTTGCCAGGTAATCAGGTCCCTCTGCACTAACGATCCCCCATCCTCGGGGCCTTGTTTGAGTGTCTCCGGCCTTAGGGTTACTGACTCCCCTATTGGTTGCAGAAACCTGGCCTTCAGCACACCCAAATCGAATCAGATGGCATGGGCACAAAAATGGGCCTAGCCCTCAGCTAGAACGAGCAACCAGCAAACATCTCCCCCCCCCCCCCCCCCGTCAGATGTGGTTTTTAGCATTTAGTGATAGGTCTGGATTTTAAACTTGGTTTCCTTTTCTTTCTGCTACACCAGACCAGGACGGTTGGGTTAAATCCCTCTTCCAGCTGACGGGGGCAGAGCACAGGCTTATTGATTTATTTATTGATTTATTTTTATCCTGTGACGTATGTGAAGGGCAGAATGGATGAAGCCAGTATTCTCTGCCTCAAGCTGATGGAAGAAGTTGTGATGGGGCTGCAGGTTTTATGATTTAAATTCGTTATAGTCTTTCGGGCTCCCCCCCTCTCCTTTTTCTGAAATAAGATTGTGGTCTAAGTAATTGAATGTAAATTTCTTGCAAGTATTAATGTTAAGGAAAAAAATTTGTTTCCGTTTTCTGAGCAAAGTTATCTTTGTAATTGAATAAAAAGCAATAAAAATAAAATTAAAAAAAGAAGGCAGAGGATCCTCTGGGACATTTACTATCCCTCGGTCAATATTTTATTTCAACTTTTCTGTAATCTACGTGTAAGGGTGGTTTTGCATCCTTACACACACAGTTTTCCCTGTTTCTATCTGCTAGGAGATTTTTGCATTTTTAGATCCTCTTACCCTCTTTTTGGGATTGGCCAGTGCTCCTCTATATAACCTGGGCTGATCGTGCTCAAAGTATGGTTGGAGGTGTTTTGATTGGAGTTCAGTTCTGTCTGAGGGGAAGTGGAGCTTTTCTGGTGGATCCCTGTAGGCCCCACAGCCTGCACCACTAGGGATTATTCAAGCACAGACCTAGAGGATTCGGTCTTATGGAAGAAGACAAGGATTTTTGGCTTTAAGAGAATTGGGCTGATTTTCTGCCCAGCTCCCATCTGAGGTGACTGAATATTGTGCCCACTTCAAGCAGAGTCATCAGGATCCAGGGAACTGCCTCATCCTCTGCCTGGGTGCTGCCCCAGGAGTAAGAACTGTTTTGAAAGTTTTATATGTTGTACCCATCTCCCTGCTTATTTTTGGAGAAAAGAGTTTTTCATTCCTATCGCTAGTAAGGGATTTGGCCTTTAACACTGATTCAAGTTTGGAGATGATAAAGGGACTGTAATACTGGGGATTAGCATTTTTTTTTTGTTCCCGATGATGATTTTTGCCCTTCTTGATTGGATATTATTTTTTAATGCTGCAGTAAATCATTTTTCTTTCGAATACTACTCCCAGCCTGCTGCCTGATCTGTTACCTCCTGCTTGGGAACTGCTGAAGAGACCTGCAAGAGTGAGCGACTGTGATGAGCCACCGATGGGATCCCAGCTTTCCCGGGCGCTTAACTACTGCAGAGATGTGAGAAGAGTGAGGGGGTGGGGATAGTGTGGCCCTGGGACTGTGTGGCCCCTCTGCAATTAGGGACCTCTAGCCAAGAAGGGGATTACAGGTGGCACCTGAAGATTGTGAAGATAGCAAGTCTACTTTTCAACTTTTGGGAGGCTTCAGCAATGTTAGGAAAAAAAGAAAACGCAAAGATGGAGCAAAATGGCGACATTCCCGCCAAGAGGGGAGAGGGAAAACATGACAAAACCACAGCAAGAAGGAGGTTGTGCACAGGACTGTGATGCGGACTTCAGCATCATCACCCAGCAGCCAGCCTGGCGTCCCGCAGCAGCTCTCGTGAAGGGAGGAGTTATATTAGCATGGGCAGATGCTGTAAAAGAGTGGGTGCGGAGCCCTGGAGCCGAGAGGGAGACTGAGGTATCGAAGAGAGGGCGTTCGGTTCAGAGTAACTGCGTGGAGAAGGCTCTAACTAACCAGAGTTGTGAGATGTCTGAGCTTCCATTATTCCCAGTGGGAAACAGCAGTCTGCCGTCACGCCCAGAAGAGGGGCGGGCACTGAACATGGGAGAATCAACCAGCAGCCTAATGAGCGGGGCTGCTCCGAGTAGTACCCCACTCAGGTCCATGGAGGTCTAATCTAGTGGCACCTGTACTAGAGGAGGATGCTATTTCTGCTACTGTGGCCAAGAGCAGTTGATCCTGGTGGGATGCGCCATCATGAGTGTGGTGGAGCACATCGAACACCCACACAGTCCAGTGACCGCAGCCAGTGGCCCTCCAGTGTTGCAAATGTGCAGCACCCATGTTCCTGGAAGCGGATGCTAGTGCCAGAGAGGCCTTGCTGTTGATCACCAAAATGACATTGGTGAGTGCCTTAACCTGAGTGAGGGTGGGGAGCCACTCGGGGTTGGACTCCCAGAGCGAATCAGCCACCAGTCAAGAGAGTAGTGGGGCCCATAGCCAGGAATGGAACCAGACTGTACAGTTAAGTGAAGCCACTGCAACCCAGCCGAGCCCATTCGCCAACAGTGAGAGGGTCTTTGAGCTACCACAGACCCCTGTGCCCAGCCCCACAGAGCAGCCTAACATAGCAGTAGGAGAGGAGGTAGTGCATGTTGCCATTATGATACTGCACCAAATTGACAATACCTTGCAGGTTGATCAATTTGATGCCATTGAGCAGGCATTGCGGGAGGCCAAAGAGAGAGAGCCGCTTCAAGGGAGGCCTGCTCTGTATCGTCCGCTGATTGCAGCTAGGCCGTGAGGCGGGACCCAGAGGCTGTCCCTTATCCAAGCTGCTAGCAGAGAAGAGAGAGGAGGTTGCTCATCCGATGAGGGGTCGTCAAGTTTCTGCTCATCCAGGCAGGGCAATCGAACAGTGATCAGCCAGAACTAAATAAAAACCTGGTTGTTCAACAAAGCATATCAAACCACCCCAAGAATCAACTAATCATCACCGCCCTCCATTACAACCTCATGATTAAATGAATAACAGCACAACTATATTTTTCTAAAATAAGAATGAACTCGTTTTGATCTTAAGCATGAATTTGTTTACTACTAAGCCTAATAACATGTTATGTTTTTACACCCCTTGTCAACCCCTTTATCCCTATAACCTTGTTTTTTAAACCGTTATGATGGCGTTATTTTAACGTTTCCGAATGACGGTATATAAAACTCGTTAAATAAAAAACTGCAACTCGTGGGAAAGGAATGTAGCCATGAGTGTTGCCAGTGCTCACCGCCATTTCACCATCGTTACCCTCATGCAGCAATGTTTTAGGAAAAGCACCAGAGACCATGCTGCAGTTTTGCAAGCAGTGCTTAGACCATTCAGCCATAGTATCAAGCTCCAGGGAGTCATCTGGCAGGTGTTATGATTTTGATGAATTGGTGAATCCCGGGCTGAGTTGAGAAGTGTCTCTGCCCATAGGGAGGAGCCCCGTGGGCCTCACCGTCGGTGGGCATAGTCTCAGCGACATAGGACACAGCTGTGAGAGAGATTTTATTAAGAAGAGAATATGGTACATAACCCTAGGAGGGGGAAATGTAATAAACACAGTCTATGAGCAAATACAGTGGTTAGAATGATGATGTAGATACAAGGGTCCGGTAGTGGCCCGCAGCGCGGGGTATGCCGAGGAAGCTGTACTATAGATGCAGAGGTTGGAGATACAGGAACCAGGCCGTAGACCTCGTATAGATGGAGACGTATCCTGAGGCACAGATAGAGTAGCGTAGACAGACTGAAGAACGGTAGCAGCCCGGGAACAGGGTATGCCGTGGAATCTTCAGTAAGTTGAAAGAAGTTGGAGAATGTACTCACACAAGGAAGTCCCAGCAGAGATACCCGAGGTGCAGGTCAGGAAGTCCCAGGCAGGAGGCCCTCCGGGGAGCAGGTAGCCAAGATGTGGAAGAGCCCCCGAGGAGCGGGTACTCAGAGCATCCGTATGCCAGGAGGAGAGTCTGGAACAGAAGATCCAAGTTAGAGAGGATTTAACAAGCAAGAGAACTCCTTGCTAACTCGTCTTAGCAATGGGCCAGTCAGTATAAGTACACTAGCAGTGTTGACGTCATCGGGATGGGACGCCCCCAAGGTTCCCGCCATGATGTATTCATAAGGAGGCCATGCGCATGCACACGCACCTAGGTGATGCCAGAAGCAAGATGGCAGTCGGCAGCTCCCATGCTGTCCCAGGGACGCCGGGGAAGTTGGCGTTGGTTGGCAGAGGCCGCCATTCTCCCAATGATTGACGATGCAGGGAAAAAAAGAGGTGAGCATGAGAGGTCGCAGCTGTCTGCGACCGACGGGTGCAACAGTGAGTCCCTGGATGGCATGTGTCTCCTGGTCTCCTCTTATAGTGGGCCGGACGGCGACTCATCAGTTCAATTATGTGAGAGGTCTTGGACAGTGAGTGTGGCCCTGGGATTGTATGACCCCCTGCATAGGGTCTTCAAAGCAAGATGGTGTTACATATGTTTCAAAAAAAGAAAAGAGAGAGAACCTTGACTGTTGCAAGGTAAGCCAAGAGGGGAACCTATAAAAATATGAAGCCACAAATTTTCAGAAATTAGACAAGAGGAGATCTGAATTGAAAGGATTTAAGCTTTTTCCAAAACTCTCGGGTCAGAGTGAAGCCACTGTAGCAGATGTCAGCAACAGCAAATGGCACAGGCCACACACTGCCCCTCTCCGGCGATGAAGAAGCAGAGGAAGTCTCTAAAACAGCTCAACCCAGTAAACTGGGGCAACTGAGAGCAGGCCAGGCTCTACAATATGCCCTGGGTCAGTCGAGGCTTCAAACTCAGCCGCTGAAACTGGAGCGGAGGCCATTTTGAAAGCCACTCGAGGAGGACCCAGCACAGCACAGCTGCATTTAAATAAAAATCACGAACCTCCGATTATGGTTCCTGAAATAAATCCTCAAAAAATGAACCATCTATGATTCCAGCACCCCTTCCACAAGTGACTACTCTCCTTCATCAAGCTTTCCTCGCTTTACAAAAACAAGGAGAAGGAATGGAAACTTCATCTCTGACAACACGAGAGTTACAGGATCTTTATTTAGAATAAAGAGTAGACCAGAACCAACAGAACCAAATGATCCTTCGAATGTGGACATAGACGGTATGTTCAGCAGCACGGCCTTGTCGCTGAATATACGCACATATATTTGTATTTAGCTGTTTCAGTTATAACTTTCTAACACAGCTGGTAAACTTATTAGTTGCAAATAAGGGACTTATGTGGCCAAGCAGGAGCCACTAAATGTAAGCGCATATTCAGCGGCAGGTACTTAACCACATAAACCCTACTTATCCGGCTAAGTAGCGCTGAATGAACTTTGAAAATTGGGCCCCCTATGTTTGTCAGCTGCTTTGATATATTCATTCTTTTCACGGTTTTAACATTATGAATGATGTCTTATATCTCTTGGTTTTATTGCTTGATGTTTTGTGAGTTGTGATTGTTTCTCTTTTTCCATTATTGCACTGCATAATACAGCTGGGCTTGTTGTAGTTACCAGAGCAGGTTTGTGAGCGAGAGAGAACAAGTGAGCCAATGAGCATATGTTTGAGCAAGAGGACTATTTAAGCCAGGGGTAGGGAACCTATGGCTCGCGAGCCAGATGTGGCTCTTTTGATGGCTGCATCTGGCTCGCAGACAAATCTTTAATAAAAAAGTAAAAATCTTAACAAAACCCCCCACCCTCCTGACGCCCCCCAAGACCTCCAAAATTAATTTACTACAACCCCCCACCCTCCTGACCCGCCCCCCCCCCCAAGACCCAGGGTGTTTTTTGTTTGGTAATGGCTGAAGTGCAACTCTTTACAGATTTATTTATTTATTTAACGTGTTTTGTACGCCGTCATTCGGTTTTGCCATCAGAACGGTTTACAGAATCGTGAAACAAGGTTAGAAAAAACATCATCCTAGCAAATTGTCATGCAGTTGGGTTGCAGTTTTGGGATTTATTTATGTATTTATTTAAAGGTTTTTTTATACCGAGGTATGGCTAGATGCCTTCACCCTGGTTTACATAAATAACAACCAATTACATTTGACAGTAAGCATTTAACAATAACTGAGTCAGATAAAAACTTATTACTATTTATTTATTTATTTATTTATTTATTTAATAACTTTTATATACCGATGAACGTTGGGAACATCTCGTCGGTTTACATAGAACAGAACTTAGCAACAGGCTTTACAATTATTGCATAATTAAATAAGGAACATTAAGAACATACAAATAACAGATTAGATTATACAAGTAGAAATTAGCAAAGTGGGATACGAGAAAGAGGTTATCTAAACGGGGGGGGGGGGGAGGCGGGGGAGATTCTGATATATAGGAGGGTATCCATACTTAAAGGAGGTATATATACACGTGATTGGGAACAAATTTTTTATATACAATATGTTGTCCTGATAAAATTCACTTTATGGGAGTTTTAAGTAGAGGGAGGGGGTAGAAAGGAGGTGGAAAGTAGATGGGGGGAGAGGGAAGGGGAGAGGTTAGGAGTTGGAGGGGGTGGGGTGAGAGTGGTTGTGTGAATATTAGGGGTAGGAGTATTTGAAGAACCAGGTTAGGTGACCCAGGTCTACGGGGGGGGGGGGGGGGGGGGGGGTGAGGGTGAATGTGTGAATATTAGGTGTAGGAGTGTTTGAAGAACCAGGTCTTCAGGTTTTGCCTGAATATTTTTGGGCAAGTTTCTTGGCGGAGGGAGGTGGGTAGCTTGTTCCAAAGAAGCGGGCCTGCTAGGGATAGGGCCCTTTCGTTTGTGGTGCGGAGTTTAGTAAGCTTAGGTGAGTGAAGTGTTTAGTGGACCCTTTGTTTGTTGTGAGTGAAGTGTTTAGTGGACCCTTTGTTTGTTGTGAGTGAAGTGTTTAGTGGACCCTTTGTTTGTTGTGAGTGAAGTGTTTAGTGGACCCTTTGGCCGACCTGTGAGAGACTGGGGAGAGGTGTACTATAGTCTCTGGAGAGTGACAGGTCGGGAGGCGGATAACAGGCAGGAGCAGAAGGTGAGGTTCACCCTGGAAGCCGGTACTCCCCTGGGAGGAGCCCGTAGGAGCCCGGCCACTGGGACTTAGGTGAGGTTCACCCTGGAAGCCGGTACTCCCCCGGGAGGAGCCCATAGGAGCCCGGCCACTGGGACTTAGGCGATCACTGAAGCTGGAGCTGAAGCAGGCAGGCAGGGCTCTGGTGACAGGCAGGAACTGAAGCAGGCTAGGACTGAAGCAAGCAGGAACTGGAGCAGAACTGGCTACTGGAACCAGACAGGAACTGAAGCAGGACTGGCTACTGGAACCAGACAGGAACTGAAGCAGTACTGGCTACTGGAACCAGACAGGAACTGGAGCAGAACTGGCTACTGGAACCAGACAGGAACTGAAGCAGGACTGGCTACTGGAACCAGACAGGAACTGAAGCAGAACTGGCTACTGGAACCAGACAGGAACTGAAGCAGGACTGGCTACTGGAACCAGACAGGAACTGAAGCAGGACTGGCTACTGGAACCAGACAGGAACTGGAGCAGAACTGGCTACTGGAACCAGACAGGAACTGAAGCAGGACTGGCTACTGGAACCAGACAGGAACTGAAGCAGGACTGGCTACTGGAACCAGACAGGAACTGGAGCAGAACTGGCTACTGGAACCAGACAGGAACTGAAGCAGGACTGGCTACTGGAACCAGACAGGAACTGAAGCAGGACTGGCTACTGGAACCAGACAGGAGCTGAAACAGGACTGGCTACTGGAACCAGACAGGAGCTGAAACAGGACTGGCTACTGGAATCAGACAGGAGCTGAAGCAGGACTGGCTACTGGAACCAGACAGGAACTGAAGCAGGACTGGCTACTGGAACCAGACAGGAGCTGAAACAGGACTGGCTACTGGAACCAGACAGGAGCTGAAACAGGACTGGCTACTGGAACCAGACAGGAGCTGAAGCAGTACTGGCTACTGGAACCAGGCAGGAGCTGAAGCAGGACTGGCTACTGGAACCAGACAGGAGCTGAAGCAGGACTGGCTACTGGAACCAGACAGGAGCTGAAACAGGACTGGCTACTGGAACCAGACAGGAACTGAAGCAGGACTGGCTACTGGAACCAGACAGGAACTGAAGCAGGACTGGCTACTGGAACCAGACAGGAACTGAAGCAGGACTGGCTACTGGAACCAGACAGGAACTGAAGCAGGACTGGCTACTGGAACCAGACAGGAGCTGAAACAGGACTGGCTACTGGAACCAGACAGGAGCTGAAACAGGACTGGCTACTGGAATCAGACAGGAGCTGAAGCAGGACTGGCTACTGGAATCAGACAGGAGCTGAAGCAGGACTGGCTACTGGAATCAGACAGGAGCTGAAGCAGGACTGGCTACTGGAACCAGACAGGAACTGAAGCAGGACTGGCTACTGGAATCAGACAGGAGCTGAAGCAGGACTGGCTACTGGAATCAGACAGGAGCTGAAGCAGGACTGGCTACTGGAATCAGACAGGAGCTGAAGCAGAACTGGCTACTGGAATCAGACAGGAGCTGAAGCAGGACTGGCTACTGGAACCAGACAGGAGCTGAAACAGGACTGGCTACTGGAATCAGACAGGAGCTGAAGCAGGACTGGCTACTGGAATCAGACAGGAGCTGAAGCAGGACTGGCTACTGGAACCAGACAGGAACTGAAGCAGGACTGGCTACTGGAATCAGACAGGAGCTGAAGCAGGACTGGCTACTGGAATCAGACAGGAGCTGAAGCAGGACTGGCTACTGGAATCAGACAGGAGCTGAAGCAGGACTGGCTACTGGAATCAGACAGGAGCTGAAGCAGGACTGGCTACTGGAACCAGACAGGAACTGAAACAGGACTGGCTACTGGAATCAGACAGGAGCTGAAGCAGGACTGGCTACTGGAATCAGACAGGAGCTGAAGCAGGACTGGCTACTGGAACCAGACAGGAACTGAAGCAGGCTAGGACTGAAGCAAGCAGGAACTGGAGCAGAACTGGCTACTGGAACCAGATAGGAGCTGAAGCAGGACTGGCTACTGGAACCAGACAGGAACTGAAGCAGAACTGGCTACTGGAACCAGACAGGAACTGGAGCAGAACTGGCTACTGGAACCAGATAGGAGCTGAAGCAGGACTGGCTACTGGAACCAGACAGGAACTGAAGCAGGACTGGCTACTGGAACCAGACAAGAGCTGAAGCAGAACTGGCTACTGGAACCAGACAGGAACTGAAGCAGGACTGGCTACTGGAACCAGACAGGAGCTGAAGCAGGACTGGCTACTGGAACCAGACAAGAGCTGAAGCAGGACTGGCTACTGGAACCAGACAGGAGCTGAAACAGGACTGGCTACTGGAACCAGACAGGAGCTGAAGCAGAACTGGCTACTGGAACCAGTCAGGAACTGAAGCAGGACTGGCTACTGGAACCAGACAGGAGCTGAAGCAGGACTGGCTACTGGAACCAGACAGGAGCTGAAACAGGACTGGCTACTGGAACCAGACAGGAACTGAAGCAGGACTGGCTACTGGAACCAGACAGGAGCTGAAGCAGAACTGGCTACTGGAACCAGTCAGGAACTGAAGCAGGACTGGCTACTGGAACCAGACAGGAGCTGAAGCAGGACTGGCTACTGGAACCAGATAGGAGCTGAAGCAGAACTGGCTACTGGAACCAGACAGGAGCTGAAACAGGACTGGCTACTGGAACCAGACAGGAGCTGAAGCAGGACTGGCTACTGGAACCAGTCAGGAACTGAAGCAGGACTGGCTACTGGAACCAGACAGGAGCTGAAGCAGGACTGGCTACTGGAACCAGATAGGAGCTGAAGCAGAACTGGCTACTGGAACCAGATAGGAGCTGAAGCAGAACTGGCTACTGGAACCTGGAACCAAGCTGAAACTGAAACAGAACAGGTTACTGCAAGCAAGCCAGACAAAAGCAAGACTTGAGCACGGAGAGAACACAAGTCTCAGGCAGGAACGGAGTCGCTAACGCAATAGCGCACTCCGGGGCACGGAGCAACTGAGAACCGCAAGGAACCCCGTTGCAAGGCAAAGTCCTGGGCTCCGCGGCGGCCTTACATAGGCCGCGGCGTCTGACGTCATCGATGGGGCGGAGCTTCCAGTGGCGGGAAACGGCCTTCATAAGTGCGGACTGCGCGCACGCGCCTGGGGAGAAGGCATCCAGGCAGGGCTTCTCGGCGGCGGCCCCCCCGCGGGGATGCCGCGAAACAGGCCGCAGACCCTCAG
The DNA here is from genome assembly GCF_901001135.1 of Rhinatrema bivittatum. Lineage (NCBI taxonomy): Eukaryota > Metazoa > Chordata > Amphibia > Gymnophiona > Rhinatrematidae > Rhinatrema > Rhinatrema bivittatum. Next base: position 302,395,797 of record NC_042621.1, on the reverse strand, counting down.
AGACGGACCGGAGCCAAGGAGGTAAGGGCCCAGTCGCGGCTGCCGCAACTGGGACTGCAACACATTTTAACAGGGTTTGTCAATTGGGTCAACCAGGTAAAAGGCACAGGTAACTTTGGGAAAGTCAAGTTTTATCGAGTAGACTTGTTTAAAATGTCTGGAGTCATAGTTTTAGGGGTGATATTGTAAACCAAGAGAGGTAATGTTAAGTATCAGTGTTAGATATATTCGATATGATCCTTGAACTTAACCGATACCATCCTTGAATGTTTGTCTGAATATCCATGTTTTGAGCTCTTTTTTAAAAAGATTTAATGTTACTTTGTGAGCTCAGGTTTTCTGGTAGTGAGTTCCATAAATTTGGACCGGCGATAGATATGGCTCGATTTCTTGTTGTGGATAACTTAGCTAATGGGAGTGATGGTATTGCAAGATTTAATTTACTTGCTGTTCTGGTCGTACGTTGTGTTCTGTGTATCTGTATGATATTGTCAAGGGCTGTGTTATCTGCCTTGTATATTGCATTATGAAGAATTGTTAAGATCTTGAATTCAATTCTTTTTTCAACCGGAAGCCAGTGTAGGCTCTTGAGTACGGGGGTGATGTGGTCTGATTTCTTCTTGCCCGTAAGTTCCCTAGCTGCAGCATTCTGTAGTAGTTGTAGAGGTTTTAAGGCTACTTTAGGCAGACCTATCAGGAGTGAGTTGCAATAGTCAAGGCTGGTGAAGATCAGAGATTGTAGGACTGTCCTGAATTCTTGGTGGTGTAGCATTGGTTTTAGGCGTTTAAGTATTTGGAGTTTATGGAATCCTTCTTTAGTTTTTGTGGAGATGTGCTTTTTGTAGTTTAGTTCACTGTCAATCCAAATCCCCAGGTCTTTTACATTTTCTTTAAGTTGTATGGAGATGTCATCTATTTGAAGGGATGGTGTGGTCTTTGATCCTGCGTTTTTTCTTTCTATTAGAATGTATTCGGTCTTGCTCATGTTTAGACAAAGTTTTAGGTGGTTTAGCAAATTTCTAATTGAATCAAGGTAAGATGCTGCTAGTATCAGTGCATCTTCGATTGTGGTAGAGATTGGAATGAGGAGTTGTATGTCATCGGCATACATATAGAAAGTTAATCCTAGGCTTGATAGGAGTTGACATAGGGGAAGTAGATAAATATTGAAGAGTGTGGCCGAGAGAGCAGATCCTTGTGGTACTCCTGTTTCAAGAGGGATTGCTTCAGATGAGTTGTTGTTGATGGAGACCTTGAAGAATCTGTCTTTTAGGAAAGAAGTGACCCAGTCCAGAGTTTTACCAGCGAGCCCGATGTTTGCTAGGCTTGATATTAGCCTTTTGTGATCGACTGTATCAAATGCTGCAGAGAGGTCGAGGAGGATTAGTAGATGTCCTATTTTGTTATCAAATCCTCTGAGTATATTATTTGATAGGTTGAGCAGTAGAGTTTCGGTACTGTGGTTTTTCCTGAAGCCGTGTTGAGTGGGATGAAGTATTTTGTAGTTGTCAAGGTGTTCATTGAGTTGTTTCAGGACCGCTTTCTCTGTCATTTTTGCAAGAAGGGGTAGATTTGATATAGGACGGTAGTTGTTCAGGTCGTCTGGATTCAGGCTTTTCATTTTAGTATTGGTTTGATTGTTGCAGTTTTTAGCTTGATTGGTAGCTCACCTTCTTCAAGAGATTTATTGAAATTTTCATCATATAGCTCAATAGACTAAATGTCTGACCCAGCCATTGTATATTCATTCGTGTTCATTCTCCAGTTTTTTCTGTCCTTTGTTTCCTGGCTACTCTAGCCCCCAAGTTTTATTCTCCATGTTATTTGTATCTGCGCCTCGGCCTTCTTGTTATATGGTTCTGTTAAGTTAACCCCTAAGTTTGATGTAAACCGGCCTGATATGAAGCTTGTCATGAAGTTCGGTATAGAAAAAATGTTAAATAAAATAAATAAATGATTGCTGCTACTGTAGGGGCAATGGAATGAGCAATTTCTTTAAGTTCTTTAGTAGGGATGGTGTCAAGGTTATGGTGAGCTGGGTTTATTTTTCTTAGCATTCTTTCAGTATCTGTTGTGGAGATAGGTTTGAAATACAACCAAGGTGCAAAATTCGTTGTGTCGATTTTGTATTCTTTGATCGAGGGGTTTTTGAAGGCATCAGTTATTTTGGTTATTTTCTTCTTGAAAAATGAAGCTAGTCATGGCTTAAAGTTTTGGCTTCGGTTGTGTCAGAACCGATGTTTTCAGAAATGAGATTATTTACTATGTTGAATAGGGATTTGGAGTTATTGGTGGAGCTTTTGATTTTTTGGCTGTAGTAGTCACGTTTGGTGTTCAGTATCATTTTTTTGTAGGTGGCCAGTTGGGTGCGGTATCTTTGTGATTTCACGGGACATCTGTCTTTTATCCATTCTTTTTCAATTTTCCTGAGGTTAGATTTCATGCCTCTTAGTTGAGCGTTGAACCATGGGTTTCGTTGTTCTCTGTGGTTCTTCAGCTGTTTAAATTTCTCTGGGTTTATATTATTTTCTGTGTTTTCTGTGATTTGGAACCATGATTGGATCGCGTTATTTATGTTTGAGAGGTCTAGGTTGGCTAGTTGTTTTCCAAGTTCTTGTTGCAGGAGTTCGGTTTGAAAAGGCAGATGGTATTTGAAGGATCGTTGAGGTTCGTTTGTTTTTGTCAAGTCGTTGATTTTGATTTTTGCTTGTGTATTGCATTGTAGGATGTAGTGATCAGACCAGGGGACTGGTCTGAATGAAATAGATGAATCTGAGAAATATTGATTAGTGAAGAACAGGTCCAGTGTATGACCCGCTTTATGTGTGGGGTTGTTTAATTGGAGGTTGTAATTTAGACTAGTTAGCATGTCAAGTAGGGTTTGGCAATTTTGTGATCTGGGACTGGTGTCGGTGTGGAGATTGAAGATGCCAAGAATGATAGTAGGTTTTTTCATACTAATGTTTGTTATCAGGAATTCTAGGAGTGGAGAAATGTCGTTGTCTAGGAGTTTGGGCGGGCAGTATACTAGACATATTTGTAGGCTTTGTGAATCAAAGAGGGCTATTTCATATTGCTTTTGTATCTTGTGAGGAATCACCTTCATTGAGAATTATTTTTTTATAATAAGGAGTAGTCCTCCTCCTCTACGATTCTTGCGAGGGATTGAAAACGTGTCGTATGCGCAGTTGTCTAGTTGGTTCGTTAAGACTTGATCAGTTTTTTTGAACCAAGTTTCTGTTATGGCGATAAAATCGGGGTTTTTTTCTTGAAGTATGTTGAATATTAGCATATATTTTTTGGTTAAGGATTGAGCGTTGATGAGAAGGAAGGTGAGACATAGTATGTTTTTGAAATTTTTCATTAATGGGATGTTTATTAATATCTGTGTCTTTTTTGATGAGGCGTGTTAGTCAGGGTAGCCATCTTTGGAGTTGGTGATTTTCGTTGATGTTTTAGGGTTTTGCAGGCAGATGCTGAATGAGAGCAGGAAGCTTGAAAGAGTGATCAATATGAGAGCTTAATGATGTTTGCCGAAGTGATGATGAGTGTTGGAAGATGAGTGTTGGAGGTTGCTTGTCGATGTGAGGATGCGTGCTGGATGTTGGTTGCTGAGATGAGGATGGGTGTTGGATGCTGGTTGCTGAGATGAGGATGGGTGCTGGATGCAGGTTGCTGAGATGAGGATGAGTGTTGGATGCTGGTTGCTGAGATGGGGATGAGTGCTGGGTGGTTACAGGTGTGTTAGGAAGGAGGCTGAGTTAATGTTATAGTCTGGAGGTTGTAAAACTTAAGATGAAATTCTATATAATGTTGGCGTGGAGTAGGCAATGGTTGTATATTCCACGTAACGTTTATTTTGGTACCTTGGTCTCACAAAGGGGCGCACTAAGGGGCAGGCCCCTTAGGTCACGCTCCTTCGGACGCGCGACGCCCGGCGCATGACACCGCCGGGACTTGCTAAAATTTAAAGAGATTCAATCTGCCCTCTGATAGGCCTAGGCCGCACCAGCCCTGCATAGGAGGTCTGGGCCGCACCAGCCCCAGCAGAGGAGGTCGGGTGATGCTGATTGTTGTTGGGAGCGGGTGCGTGTTGAAGAGGGACGCCGCCGGGACTCGCTAAAATTTAAAGGGATTCAATCTGCCCTCTGATAGGCCTGGTGCCTTTCAGAGGGTGCGGTTTACTTACCGCGAGGTTTCCGCCCCTTCTTTTTGTTGATTCGTTCTATTTTATTATATTTATTATATTAAATAATATAATTTTTTATTTATTACCAGTTAAACTGTAATATTTATTTATCACTATGTTAAATTGTCATCCAGTTATATTGTTCCATATGTTCTACGTTTCTATGTAAAGCTCCGCTCTCTGTTGGGCAGTTCATTGTTTTTATGTAAACCGGAGTGATTTGTAGTCCCTACAAGAACTTCAGTATATAAAAATTAAAAATAAATAAATAAATAAATAAATTTTGTTTTTTTATTTGCTCCTCTCTCCTCCATTCGTCTCCAGGTTGCTCGCCTCCTGTGCACGGCTCACCACCACGATCTTGGTGAGCGGGCTCCTGCCCCAACTGGACCGCACGAGCCCCGGCAGAAGAGGTCGGGTGATGCTGATTGTTGTTGGGAGCGAGTGCGTGTTGAAGATTTGAGTATTACTTGATTACGTATAAGAATTGTTATTACATCTCATAATTATTACATTCAGCAAAGTTATTACATCCAAACTGTTGTTACAAATAGGAATGGGGCTAATAGGTGAGGAGGAAAGGGATTGTGTATAGGTTGGATGATATATCCAGTTGGGTCAGTAACAGCAAGGGTTTAAAAATTCAAGGTATACTTAGGAGGGTGTAATGTGTATTATGAGAGGTCAGTTGCACATTATCTTAGGTTTTCATATGGTAGAAGTTATTTAGTTGATCGAGGGGTGTAACCTTCTTCTTGGTGTTGGGTTGCGAGGGTCCTTGGTAGATTGGTTGATTGAATGAGTTTGAGTAAGCTCTGGTGAACAGCCAGGTTTTCAGCTCTTTTTTGAAAGTTTTAGTGTTTGGTTGAGTTCTTATTTCAATTGGTATTGAGTTCCATAGTGTGGGGCTGGCGATGGATATGGCTTTCTCACGGGTTGTGTTCAGTTGTGTGGTGTCTGTTAAGAAGGAGTTTACAATTTTGGATGCTTGCCAGTTTCACTAAGGTGGATGAGGAAGGGTCAAGGGTGCACGCAGTTGGATGTAGGGTGGGCAGAGATTTGTTGAAACCCTCTTCATTGATTGGGGTAATGAGACTCGTTCCTTTAATGAACTTGGAGGAGTTGAGCTCTTTTTCTCCATCTGCGAGGTTTCATGAGTTTGCCGATGGAGTTCCTTGATTTTGTTCTCAAAGAAAGAGGCAAAGTCATTTGAAACTAGTTTAGATTGAGAGGTGTGATTCTGTTGAGGTGAAAAAGAAATGGGCAAAAACGATCATGATCTGTGCCAGGCTCTAAAACTCTGCCCCCTTCTCCGGGTATCTCCAGTCAAGTGGAGCCAATAGAAGGTCGCCAGCTCCCAGAAATCATCTTTGTTTTTGCCTAAAGATCCCCGGAGAAGGGGGCGGAGCTTGAGAACCCGGTCCCAGATCTTTGCCATTTCTGTCCACCTCTTCTGTATGGTGGTGAGGAGCCCGCGCGCGTACATTGGACACAGGGTAAGATACCGAAGAGCGGATGAACTTGTGCTAACTCAGTCTTTCTTCTGGACTCTGCGCCCCCTTGAAGCCCTTCAGAGTTTCTGAGATACTCACAGGATAAGCCAGGGATGAAGAGGAAGCTCCAAGCCTTTCCATCACTGGTCTGCAGGAAGTGACCCTTTGGGTGATTTACCGTTTATGGCAGGAGGTTTTGAGACCTGGCTTCAGCTGACGAATGCTCTCTGAAGGACACATTTGTCATGTGCGGCTGCCGGCTAGCTTTCCGGCCCCTCCTGTGACCTGGCTCCCCTTTCTCTTTCTTGATTTAACTGCCATCCACTTTTAAGGAATTAATTGTAATGTGTCTGGACCCAGGCTTGGATAAGCCGTAGCTCATTAGTTGGAGATTTTCCTTGAGCCGGGAGCAGGAGAGGGATCCCTCCCTAATCGGAGCTGTGCATAATTACTCCTCCACAGTCCTCATTTATCTCCTCCCCTCCCCCTTCTTAAATATATTTTCTGCCCATTATACGCTGAAAGAGAATCTCGGCGGCCATGATTCGGAGTCCTTAAAAGAATAAAAGAAACTCTGAGCTGTGCAGTCCTGACTTTTTTCTTGTCTTGAGCTTGTTACGCCATTCGCACACTTCTTTAGCAGGATTACCACGCGGCTCCTTCAGCATCTTACCTACAATCGTTACATCAGTATCAAAAGAACATAGGGTAAGTCACCTCCGGACCATCTGTGCCTATCCTCGCAGTGGCTTTCAGAAATGACTCATGCCACATGCACAGCCACTGCACAGAGAAAACGTATTCCCGCTCCGATGCCATCAGAAAATTCAGCTAATGCCCGTTCTGCAGTCTGAGGCCTTCCCTGCTGGGCAGAACACTGACCTAGCTTTGTCTTCTGCTGTCACTCTGCAGTAGCCTGAGGAAATAGAGCTTACTCTGATTTTTACCAGCGGATGGAGCAGATCCAGCCCGGGGAACCCCCACAGTCAGTCGGATTTTCAGGACTTCCACAATGAATATGCACGAGATAAATCTGCAGATCTGGCATCTGCCCTGTATGCGCATTCTTTGGGGTTCCCTAGAAGGTCTCATTTATTTGCAGCAGGGTCTCTCTAGGGCTCTCCACAGAAGGAGGACGTTTCCCCTCTTTCCAGCTTGGGGCAAGTCCATTTCTTTCTCTTCTCCGTATTTGGAGCAAGGCTTTGAACAGGGTGCACGTCCGGATGCAGGGACCCTGGTGCTGGACTCTCGGACAGACTGCAAACGTTTCTGTTATGCCAGCAAAGGAGCTCAGAAGAAAGCTCGTGTGCGCCCGAGAATCTCTGACGATAATGCACAAAAATCCACGGCATTATTCAAGTGAAAGAAGAGCAGGGAAGGGGGAGGGGGGGGGGGGAAGTTAATTAGCACGTTTGCTGCCAAAACGAAAATAACCCCTTAATGGCTTGTAAATTATTTAGCATAAATCTTAGCATGCTCTTGAAGAATTTCTTCTTATGCATATTAAATAAATAAAATAAGGCTTTTTTTCTGGGCCTGGAAAATAATTTCTGAATCCGTGCATATTATCGTTGCAATTTTCAAAAGACTGCGTGCACGTAACACAGGTAAAACCTATTGACAATTCAACGGCAGATATATTTTAGCAATTTTCAGAAGCCGTCCCTCACATATATTACCTGTGCTCACACAGTACGCATGAATTCATACTCCAGCACTCGCACCCGCCAATCGGGCTCACCCGCAACCATTCCCAAAAACTTGATACCACAAAAGTGAAACTTTCACTGAAATTTCTGAATGAAAACCAATAAAATTACAGTTTCTTTCTTTTTGTTGCTCTTTTTCAGGATGGGAACCTCATGTGGGAACTGGAGGGTTCCTTGCTACATCTTCGGTAGGGTTGGCAGTCTCCTTTTCTCCTGAAGTCATTAGTCCCTCCTCTGCTTGGTTCTAGTAGTGCCAGACACCCCATGTGAAAGTTACCCTTATAAACAAAGACAACAGTCACCATTCTGAACAGTGACACATGCAAAAGCAAATGATCATAGGGTGACCTTTGAGGATAGTCCATAGTTGACCTCCTGGCTCCTGGTACACCTGTTACCTCCATGGGCTGGAAGCTAGGAGGACGGGTGTTTCACTTTGACCCTGGCCCAAGGGTCAGTTTGGAAAACATCTAAGAGAAATGACCAGTTAGATCATGGCCTAGACAGGATCGCAGCAAACTATAGATCCACTATTACTGGTCACCTACACCACCGCGGCGCACCTTCACATATACATAACGATAAGGAAAAAATACCTGGATACTTACTGGGGCTGGCAAGAAGATCCACCAAGGTCAGGTAGATCAAGTCGGTGGAAGAAGGTGCTGTGACCATGTCTGATCTCAGTCGGTCCATGAGCAGTAGCAACTGATTCCTGTACTCTTACACCTCTAAGCTGCTGCAGCAAAGCTATTTAAAAAGGACCACTATGTTTGTGCTAGCGCAGCCCAAACGAGAGACATTCTGTTCCCGTTAGAGGATAAGACTATAGCTGAAAATGAGTTCTTTATTTCAGCCTTCACTGCAAAGAATGTTGGCGTGACACCCACACCACCGCCGTTACTGTAACGGAGCAAAAGACTGTGAGTTTAATTATTACTTATTTATTTCAGAGATTCCTACGCCACCTATTCATCACAGCCCTAGGTGGCTTACAGGACTAACAAACACAAAACGTAAAAGCACAGAATAAAACAGTAATAATACAGATAGACATAACATGTTGTTCTTGTGCAAAGCTGACTGAACAAACTCCCAGACATCGGGTTACTGACTAGACTGTTGTTATGTAAGATTAATTAAACTGTCTCTATACATCAAATACCAGTTGAAAAATACATCTTTAGCATCTTTATAAAAACCTGCGTACACTCAATCATTTGTAAAGCCAGAGATAATGAGTTCCATAGCATGGGGCTGGTGACAAAGAATACTCTCTCGATTCAACAAGCTGCACCTGTTGAATCGAGGATATATCCAACAAGCCCTTTTGAGCTGAACAAAGCACCCGAATCGGATTATAGATGTGTAGCTGCTGGTTAATCCAGGGTAATGAGTCATATCTTTTGCATTTTATGAATAAGCAGGGCCACCTTAAACTTGATACGTTCATTAACTGGTAGCCATTGAAGCTCGCAAAGAACTGGAGAAATGTGAGCCCTTCTAGTCAGACCCGAGAAAAGTCCTGCTGCAGAGTTCTGTAATGTCTGAAGGACTTGTAAAACATTCTGGTGTAAACCCAGAAGCAAAGCATTGCAGTAGCCCAAAGTTGGAAGTACCATTGCTTGCACTATGCGGCCAAGCTCTGTTGCATTCAACATGGTGGAGTGCAGAGGTTTTAGCAGATGTAGAGCAAACTTCCAAATTAAATAGTAGGAAATCATTGAGACCTGATGGTATTCATCCCAAAGTTCAAATATACAATTGCAGACTTGCTACTGTTAATCTGTTGTCAGGTTCCTACCCTTCAAATACAGGTTCAGGGCAGGTTTGAGTGCCGGGTATTGGCACTCAGGTGGGGCCTAGGACAGGCCAAGAACAGTTCAGAAATCCAGCAGGAGTAGGAGTTGGCAGGCCAGGAAGTGGAGTCAGGAACAAGTTGCACTTTGAAGCAAGCTTGAATGGAAGAGAAGATCACAAATTCAAATTAGGCAGTTCAGTAGTAAGAGGTGAGTCAGCCTTCAGGTTGCTGTGAACAGCCTCCTGCCTTTCAGCAACCCCTTATAGATGAGCTCCAACCAATCCCTGATGCCCAGGAGTGTGATCTAAGGCCTCTTCTTTCCTTCTGTTTTCAATGCTTCAGGTTCCCTGCTGGTCTTTCGCTCCCCATCACATACAACTCCTTTGTGTTGCGTCCGTTGGTCGCAGACGGCTGCGACCGCTCTGCCTCACTTCTTTGTTACCTTTCTCCTCCTCCATGGGTAAGATGGCTGCCTCCAGTGCCGAGTGCATCTTCAACACAGCATGGGCGTCCCCATCCACCATGCTCCTTCCCATAGCCTCCTAGAGCACATGCGCGCACACTGCCTACGCTTATCTACATGTCATAGCGGGAACCTCGGGGGCGTCCCCACCACATGACGTCAATACCTCTGGGTATTTAAGCCTCCGCTCCGCTCCTACCGAACGAGTTAGCAAGGACTTCAGTTTATCTACTCCGACCGCTTCTAAGCTGCACACTTAGATTCCTCGCTACCCTCCGGGGTATCTCGCTCCTGAAGAAGCTCTGGGCACCCGCTCCTCGGGGGCCTCTTGCTTCCAACTACCATTCGGGGTTTCTTCTACTAACACAGACAACCGCTCCCCGGGGGTCTCGCTTCTCATTTCAGGATTATCTGCGCTCCTAGGTACTTGCTCCTCGAGGGCCTATCCAGCTCAGGGTATCCTGCACCACGGACCTCGGGTCCCACCTTTATCATCTACCAGGGGGATTCCTGCACTACTCTTCAGTGAGTTCCTCTATGAACCAGCTCTCCATTTCCACCCACCAGGTTCGGCTTATCCCGCTCTGCGGAACACTACCAATCTAGCACATCTGGGTGAGACTTCCCCATCTGAGACTGTCTGAGCTTATTGGCACATTGCTGGACTTCTGTGCCAACTGTTCCTGTGCAAGTATCATCTATCTACAGCAGTACAATAAAGCTTTCTCTCTCAAGTGTCTGCTCTCTGAGTTTAGCCTATCGCTGTGGTTCCCCACGAGGCCCCTCCTCGTGGGAGGAGTCATCAACACTGCAGCTAAGAGTCCACACCATGCCTCAAACCCAACACTTTGGATTTCTGTACCCCAAATACACGACTCTGCACTTCTTGACCTTCAGTCCCAGTTGCCAAACTTTCGACCACTCCTCGAGCTTTCTTAGGTGTCTCCACTCTGTTGCAGATCTGAATGGGATCTGCAAAAAGACAAAAACTTTTTCTTCTAATTTTTTCATTATGCCACTCACAAAAACATTGAACAGAACCGGCCTCAGAACTGATCCTTGAGGAATCTGACCTATCACTCTTTTTCCTTCAGGACACGTTCCATTTGCCACTATTCGCTAATGTCTGTCATAATCCAGTCCACCACCTTGGGACCTGCTCCCGGGCCTCTCATTTTATTCATGAACCTCCTATGTGGGACGGTTATCAAAAGTGTGGCTGAAACCCAAGTAAATGCAAACAAAAAAGAGCCCAAATAGATTTTTACCTTACAATCTAATATGAAAAAAAGGAAATCATAATATGTGTTATTTCAAAAAAGAAGCCACTCACGGCTTATTGTAGAGATACTATGAATCAAGATTATTTTTAGCTTTGTTGCAAGAGAACTGTAGAGCTTCCAACTCCAACTCTGTTTTAATCCGGCTCAATCCAAATTTTAAGCTCACATGTTGAGCTAGTTTTGTGAGCTTAAAATTTGGATTGAGCTGGATTAAAACAGAGTTGGAGTTGAAAGCTCAGCGGTTGCTGAGCCAGAAATAATACAGAAGTGACATCACCGTTGAGCTATATACTGTTTGGACATTGCTAACACTCTTTAGACCGCAACTGATAGAAAAGTCCGTACGGCCTCTGTTAGAAATAATTGAGGCACGTTGTCAGGCTTGCTGATGCGGCATAAGAGACAAGAAAAGAATTCATTTGTATCTACAGTAGTCTTGCAACAAAAATAAAAATAATCTTGATTCATAATATCTCATTATCCTTCCTTCAGCAGAGTCTCCATTACTTTTCCCACCACCGAGGTGAGGCTAACCGGCCTGTAGTTTCAGCCTCCTCTCTGCTCCCACTCTTGTGAAGCGGGACCACCACCGCTCTTCTCCAATCACTCGGCACCACTCCCGTTTCCAGGGATTTGGTGAACAGGTCCTTCAGCAGACCCGCCAGCACCTCTCTGAGCTCCCTCAGTATCCTGGGATGTATCTTGTCCGGCCCCACGGCCTTGTCCACTTTTCCTAGTGCCACCCAAACATTCTCTTCTGTAAATGAGGATGCATCTACCCCACTCTCATCTGGAATCTTGTCAACCAGCATCAGTCTTTCTACATTGTCTTCCTTAGTGGAAACCAAACTGAAGTATTTGTTTAATCTTTCTACTATTTCTTTCCCTTTGTCCACACCTTGACTCCTTTCAGTGTTACAATGCCACCTCTGGCCATCCTCTCTCTCTGATAGATCTGAGAAATGCTTTACCACTTTGGTGATCTCTTCTTCCACTCGAAATTTCATTATCCTGATTTCTTTCCTCGTTTCCTTCACCTTCACCAGGTTTTCTGATTTCTCTCCTCGTTTCCTTCACCTTCGCCAGGTTTTCTGATTTCTTTCCTCGTTTCCTTCACCTTGCTGTGTCCATCGGTTCCCGACGCCCTCTCTCTGCCCTCCTTTCCTCTTTGGTGACTCCCTCTTCGCCCGCGGGAAGATTGGTTGCCACGGCGTCCTTCTGCCGAAGTCCTCCGGCATCCCTGGACTGGCTCGACGCTGCAACCCGCCATGTTTCTTGGAGGCCTAGGGGCGCACGCGCGGCGCGGTCCCGACTGAAGTACCGGCGATGGCGCGAACCTCAGGGGCGTCCCCCGAAGATGACGTCACCCGCGACGGATATATAAGGTCTTAGAATTTGCTAACAGATCGAGTTAGCAAGGAATGGAACGGACTCGCTAATGGGTTCGGGTTACTCTACCTAAGCTACTCTGCCTCCTCGGACTTACCAGGGGTACCTGCTCCTCGGGGGCCTCGCTCTCTCCTTTGTTTTTCAGGTGACAGCCTGGAACCAGGTACTCGCTCCTCGAGGGCCCTCGTTCCCAGACTTGCTCCGTATTCTCTTCTGCCTGGAAGTCATCACTGCCAACTACACCAGTGAGTTACCATCGCTCTCTCAGAGCTTTCCCTGGAACCAGGTACTCGCTCCTCGAGGGCCCTCGTTCCCAGACTTGCTCCGTATTCTCTTCTGCCTGGAAGTCATCACTGCCAACTACACCAGTGAGTTACCATCGCTCTCTCAGAGCTTTCCCTGGAACCAGGTACTCGCTCCTCGAGGGCCCTCGTTCCCAGACTTGCTCCGTATTCTCTTCTGCCTGGAAGTCATCACTGCCAACTACACCAGTGAGTTACCATCGCTCTCTCAGAGCTTTCCCTGGAACCGGTACTCGCTCCTCGAGGGCCCTCGATCCCAGACTTGCTCCGTATTCTCTTCTGCCTGGAAGTCATCACTGCCAACTACACCAGTGAGTTACCATCTCTCTCTCAGAGCTTTCCCTGGAACCAGGTACTCGCTCCTCGAGGGCCCTCGTTCCCAGACTTGCTCCGTATTCTCTTCTGCCTGGAAGTCATCACTGCCAACTACACCAGTGAGTTACCATCGCTCTCTCAGAGCTTTCCCTGGAACCAGGTACTCGCTCCTCGAGGGCCCTCGTTCCCAGACTTGCTCCGTATTCTCTTCTGCCTGGAAGTCATCACTGCCAACTACATCAGTGAGTTACCATCGCTCTCTCAGAGCTTTCCCTGGTACCAGGTACTTGCTCTCGAGGGCCTATACATTCCAGCTCCTGGGCTTCTATGAGACATTGTGTGAGTGTTACCATCAAGTTTGGTACATGAACTCTGCATACCCTGCCTCCTCACTATATTCAGTTTCTCTACAGCTCAGCCTCCAGGCATCGCTGTTCCAGTATCTGAGGGAACTTCAGCCCAGCCGGGCACTTCAGCTCACTACTGCCCCGTCTGGTGGTTCAGTATACTGTCTAATAAAAGATCTAGTGTGTGTCTGTCTCCTAACTCTGAGCCTGACCGGTGGTCCCTCTCGGGAACTTCCCCCGGGGGCGTGGTCATCTGCCACTGGTCCAAGGATCCACCCACAACTCTCCTAAATACAACAGATTGCTAACTCCTATCTGATTGATACTCCCAACAGATAGCAGCTCCTAACACACCTTCACCAGGTTTTCTGATTTCTCTCCTCGTTTCCTTCACCTTCGTCAAGTTTTCTGATTTCTCTCCTTGTTTTCTTCACCTTCGCCAGGTTTTCTGATTTCTCTCCTCGTTTCCTTCACCTTCACCAGGTTTTCTTATCTGTCTTCATTTTTTTGAGTTCTTTTTGCCTTTATTTTCTCAGCCACCTCCTTGAAGAACCAGATTGGTTTCCTTTTCTTTTATTTACATAAAGGTTTCTTGCTTTTTAATTTCTCGCTCTATTGTTCCACTTACTGATCTCCTCCCAGCCTTCTAACTCCTCTTTGAGATACACTGCCATTTTACCAAAGCCCATATTTTTGAAATCCAGGACTTTGAGCTTCGTGTGACTTCCCTCCCTCTTGGCTGTTATATCAAACCTCACCATCTGATGGGGACATTAGAGATATTCTCTCCATTTGTGAGCACCAGATCCAGTATCGCTCCTCCCCTCATCATTCCATAACCATTTGATTGAGCAGAGTCCCTTGTAGGGCCATCCATAATCTCTCTCCAACAAGCAAGACTTCTCCTTTCCTTCCCCCCTTTTGGATGTCTTCAGCCAGATCTCTGGCAAGTTCTTCAGTCTGATCCTGAGGCCTGTAGACCGCACTGATGTAAACGGAAGTGCCCATATCTTGTTTTTAAGACAGCCCACAGCGATTCTTTCTTTTCCCTCACTCCCCTTCATATTATTGTTGACATAAAGAGCTACTCCTCCCCCATTTCTGTCCTCTCTATCCTTTCTGAGTGGGTTGCAGTCCGGTATGGCTGTATCCCATTCATGAGCCATGCTTCCATAATAGCAACAATATCAAGTCCGCCTCCACCATTAAGGCCGACAGATCTGGAATTTGATTGCTCAGATTACGAGCATTTGTTGCTCAAAGCTTTCCAGGTTTTCTCACTTGGTTTGCTGCTCTTCTTGGTCACGTTTTCTGTTCTTTTGTTTAAAAGTGGACTGTTGAGCTGACGTTTATTCATTTCTTCACCCGCTTTCTGTATTTGTTGAGGGTGACATTCCAACTTCCTTCTGACTCCCCCTTCCTCTTGTTTAAATGTCTTATGACATGTGACTTAGAATCCTTTCTCCTGCCATCTTTATTTTAAAGCCTTTTACTGTTTCATGCCCGGCTCCGGCTCCCAGTATATCCAAAATCTTCTTTATACCAGGTTTTGAGCCATATATTGGAGCTATCTATATGGCTTAGTCTTTCCTTTCCCTTTCCATGAACAGGAAACTCTTCTGAAATGGCAACAGTCTTCACCAAGTGTCCAATCTGCTTCCCCATAGTCTGGAAATCTCTCTCTACTGTTTGGATGCTGTTTCTAGTATGGTCGTTGGTTCCCATATGGATGATATAGATTTTAGAGTCCTTACTTTCTTCTTTAATTGCATTGACTGTCTAGTTCACATTTCTACCCGATGAGGATCCTGGAAGGCATTTAACTATTGTGTTCACCTCAAAATGAGTTCCCAAATTAGTGCCTCTGATGACCAAGTCTCCTAATACAAAAACCTTTGATAGTGTTATGGGGTTTCTGTGTGTATTGGGTTTCTTCTTTCCTTCCAGTACAGAAAAGGCATTTTGTATGGGTATCATTTGAGGACTGGTAACTACCATAGCTAAAAGACAGAAAACAGAGAATAGAAATGAACAGTAACGTTCTCAATGGGAAACGTTAAATAGTGGAATTAATGTTCCAGGGCTCAGTACTGGAATCAATATAGCTTAACAAATTTAATAATGATCTGGAAAAGGGAGCAATGAGCAAGGTAATCACATTTTCAGATAACGCAAAATAATTCAAAGTAGTTGAAACATTGGCAGACTGAGGAAATACAGAAGGATCTTGCCAGTCTGGGTGACTGGGCATTCTTAAATAGCAGATGGAATTTAATGTGGACAAAAATATGGTGAAAAATAATCCTAGATATAGGTCACAATTCTAGGTTCCACATTAGGAGTCACCACTTGGGAAAAGGATCTTGGAGTCCTGCTTATATAGCATCCTAACCATTCCCTGTGCTGTATAGTTTGAAATCCAGTTAACTACACTGGGATCCACTCTGAAGTGATTGTCAAGCAACAAAAAGCAGAACAGAAATCTTAAATTAAATTAAATTAAATTAAATTAAATAGTTGACGATATGTTGAAATCCTCAGCTCTGAATGTAGTGATGGTGAAAAAAATAAAGAGAATGTTGGGAATTATTTGGAGAGAAATGGAGAGTAAAACTGAGAATATCATATTGCCTCTGTTTCGATGCATCGTACAACCACACCTTGAGTATTGTGTGCATTTCTGGCCGTCCCATGTCAAGAAAAATATAGTGAAACTAGAAAAGGTACAGAGAAGGGCATCAAAAATGATAAAGAGGATGAAACAGATCTCTTATGAAGAAAGCCTAAACTGGTGAGAGCTCTACAGCTTGGAAAAGAAACAAATGAGAGGGAATATGATAGAGGTTTGTACAATCAGGAAAGGGCTGAAAGAAGCTATTTATCCTTTCAAATAGTAGTAAGACTAGAGAACATAACATAACAGCAAAAGACCTGCCATACTGGTTCAGACCAAAGGCCCATCAAGCCCAGTATCCTGTTTCCAACAGTGGCCAATCCAGGTTACAAGTACCTGGCAGGATCCCAAGGTGTAGAGAGATTCCAAGCTGCTTATCCCAAGAATAAGCAGTGGATTTCTGCAACTCTACCTTAATAATGGTTAATGGACTTTTCCTCCAGGATCTTATCCAAACATTTTTTAAACCCAGCTGCACTAATAGCTTTCACCACATCCTCTGGCAATGAATTCCAGAGCTTAATTATGTGTTGAATAAAAAAATTATTTTCTCTTATTAGTTTTAAATGTATTACCCATTAACTTCATTGTGTGTCCCCTAGTCTTTGTACTTTTTGAAAGAGTAAACAACTGATTAACATTTACTCATTCCATTTCACGCATTATTTTATAGACCTCTATCATATCTCCCCTCAGCCACCTCTTCTCCAAGCTGAAGAGTCCTAACCTCTTTAGCCTTTCTTCATAGGGAAATTGTTCCGTCCCCTTTATCATTCTGGTCGCCCTTCTCTGTACCTTTTCTAATTCTGCAATGTTGCAGTTGCATCAAAGACATCAAGGCATATTGGTTAAGGGTAACAATCCCATGCCTTATGTTAAGGGTAATAACTGCCACTCAGTGCATGTTATCCCCATGCTTATCAATTCTCCAGACCGTAAAGGTTGTGGCCCTCGGTTATTGTCTGAATCCAATTCCCTTTTTTCCCCTGCAGTTGAAGCAGAGAGAAATGTTGTAATTGCATCAAAGTATCAAGGCTTATTGGTTAAGGGTAGTAATCCCTCACCTTCTGTTAAGGGTAGTAACTGTCCTGCCAGAAGTTACCCCCATGTACCCTTTTCTTCATTTTCTTCTTCTAACCTTTAGGGATCTACAGTGTTTGTCTCATGCCCCTTTGAATTCTTTGACTGTTCATCTTCACCACTTCCTCCAGAAGGGCATTCCAGGCATTTCCTGAAATTGATTCTATGTTGTCCTCCTCCTGAAGTTTCATATCATGACCTCTAGTTCTACTGTTTGCTTTCCTGTGGAAACGATTTGAGGAACATGCATCATTAAAACCATTCAGGTATCTGAAGGTCTGTACCATATTCCCCTACACCTTCTCTCTTCTAGGGTGTACATGTTCAGATCCTTTCGTCTCTCCTCATAAGTCTTCTGGTACAGACCCCACACCATTCTGGTCATCTTTCTCTGGGCTGCCTCCATCCTGTCTCTATCCTTTTTCAGATACGGTCTCCAGACATCAATCAGATTTGTCTGATAGGACCTTCCCCTGGTGAATCCTTGCTGCCTCAGGTCCAGCAACATACCAGATTGCAGATAGTTCACAATCCTTTCCTTCAGCAGAGTCTCTGTTCATTTTCCCATGAATGAGGTGTAGTTTCCAGCCTCCTCTCTGCCACCACTCTTGTGAAGCGGGACCACCATAGATCTTCTCTAGTCACTCGGAACCACTTCCGTTTTCAGGGATCTCTTGAACAGGACTTTCAGCGGACCAAATCATACAAAGTTTAAATTTACTGCTCGGGTACCCTGCCCGCTGCGACAAATGCCTTGTAAGCCAATAGCAACAACAAAGTGCATCCAACAATAAAGAGAGGGGCGGGATGGTGGGAGACATCCTCCAGGAGGGGAGTCAAGGGCGGCCATCACCCCAGATATAAAGGAACACCCATGGGAGGAGCCAGATTCAAAACAGACTCAACGTGCGCCAGGGCCAACCAAAAACTATTATGGTCTGTTGGCCAGGAAATGCACGAGAAGCCTTGGGATAAAGGTAGGAGGGTTTGGTTTTTCTTTTTGAATCGGTACCCAGTGGAAAAGGCCAATCAAAAACAGGGGTGAGCATGTTTCTGGCTGACCAGGGGCCCATTTTATATTTGTCAGGCCAGGACCACTGAGCTGCCTTCCATAAGAAAGAGTCAGTTTATTAGATTGAGAAGACAGGTAAAGAGATTAAGATCATAGATTAGTATAAATTACGAGTCATCAGTTAAGACAAACCACTGCTTTACAGTAGGAATATGCACTGATTTTGTGTCATCTGCATGTAGAACAAATTAAGTAGGTTTCTTGTGAGCTTGATTGGGAGCATCATATCTGATCTTTGTGGTAATAATTTCTCGTTACTCTGCTTTATTTGTATACCCTCAGCAGAAGGAGCTACAGAAAACTACACACCTCATAGATTCATAAATACATATTGTGGTGTGAAAGAATCTGATCAGAGAATTCATACTTCCAAGCAGCAAGCAAGCAGATTCACTGCCCTGGCAAACGCGATGCTACAAGGCTACAATCCTGTCACAGCTTTAAGATCATCCCAGACAGCGTTGCTGGATGTTCCCTCCATCATTTTCCATTGCTGCCCCTGCTCTCTGGAACTCACTTCCTAGAGAACTTAGACCAGTAAGGCACCCAAATAAATTGAAATCTCTCTTAAAAACTCTTAAAAACACGGGCAGCCAGATGGTGCGCGCAAGATACTCCTGCGACAGGCAGGCGTAAAAAATAAAATAAGGTAGGGGAGGGAATTTAGGTAGGGCTAGGGGTGGGTTAGATAGGGGAAGGGAGGGGAAGGTGGGGGGGACCGAAAGAAATGTTCCCTCCAAGGCCGCTCCGATTTTGGAGCGACCTCGGAGAGAACGGGGAAAGCCATCGGGGCTCCCTTTGGGCTCGGCGTGCGCAAGGTGCACAAGTGTGCACCCCCTTGTGCACACCGACCCCGGATTTTATAACATGTGCGCGGCAGCGTGCGCATGTTATAAAATTGGGTGTGCATTTGTGCGTGCCGGGTAGTGCACACAAATGTACCCCGCGCGCGTAAGATTTAAAATCTTTAAAGATGTTGTTTAAGTTTTATCTGGTTTTAGACTTTTTATTGTTTTATTGTTTTCATGCTTTAAGGGGTAGATTTTAAAAGAAGCGCGATCAGCCTACTTTTGCTTGCGCATCAGACTCAAGCAAAAGTACGCTGGATTTTAGTAGATACGCGCGGAGCCGCGCGTATCCACTAAAATCCTGGATCGGCGCGCGCAAGGCTATCGATTTTGTATAGCCTGCGCGCGCCGAGCCGCGCTGCCTCCCCCCCGTTCCCTCCAAGGCCGCTCCGAAATCGGAGCGGCCTTGGAGGGAACTTTCCTTTGCCCTCCCCTCACCTTCCCCTCCCTTCCCCTACCTAACCCACCCACCCGGCCCTGTCTACACCCCCCCCTTACCTTTGTCGGGGGATTTACGCCTCCCGGAGGGAGACGTAAATCCCCGCGCGCCAGCGGGCCTGCTGCGCGCCGGGCCGCGACCTGGGGGCGGGTACGGAGGGCGCGGCCACGCCCCCGGGCCGTAGCCACGCCCCCGTACCCGCCCCCAAAACGCTGCCGACACGCCCCCGGAACGCCGCGACGACCGGGCCCGCCCCCCGACACGCCCCCCTCCGAGAACCCCGGGACTTACGCGAGTCCCGGGGCTCTGCGCGCGCCGGAAGGCCTATGTAAAATAGGCTTCCCGGCGCGCAGGGCCCTGCTCGCGTAAATCCGCCCGGTTTTGGGCGGATTTACGCGAGCAGGGCTCTGAAAATCCGCCCCTAAGATTTTATCTTTACGTCTTTGTTTCATGTTTCGCTGGGTATGTTTACTTGTAAGCCACTGTGGGCCTTGGTGTTAGCGGCCTATAAATATAATAAATAAGGATTCTGAGTGTGCAGGTAGAAGTTCAGTTCCACAGGCTAGCTAATTTTACTTGTAGGACAGTGGAAGAAAAAGTAGGGACTTAAGTAGGTCTCTCTCGTTTCTTTCAACAGGTAGCAGAAGCTCCTAAGAGCTGAAGGATGGCCAGGAATTGTTATTTCTCAAAAGTTGTCCCCACTTCTGCTGCTGTCCAGACAGAGATCCTGATCCAGTTCAGTGTGAAAGATGTCTACAGGTTGATTTCCTCAGGAAAGAGATGGCAGAACTTAGAGGTGGCAAGACTGAGAAGCATCCAGAAGAATGAGGACTATATAGATGAAATGATTATTGAGGCATTAAAGATGGAAAACTCAAGCAGAGGGGACGGTGAAACTGGACCACTAAATGCCAGCTGGACCCAGATTACTACAGCTACTAGACCACATCACATCACTGTTTTCCCCTCAAGCTGAAGGACTGGTATGCAGCCCTGAAAATGGAGGAGGAAAAACCATCCCAGGACGATGCAAGCCCCAAAGCTGCAGGATCAACAACCACTGCACCTAGGTGGTCGGTGACTCACTTCTGAGGAGCATGGAGGCATCCATCTGCTGACCAGACATGTTGTCCCTGGATGTGTGCTGCAGGGATGGTATCAATGAGAGCATTTTGGCTTTCTGGACCATGGGATGATGTTTCAAAGACTGCTGAGCAGAGATGGAGTCCACCTGTCAAAGAAGGGGGTGCAGCATCTTAAAAAATAGACTGGCAAACCTATTAAGAAGGGCTTTAAACCTGGATCATCGGGGATGGATGAACAAAACACTAAGGTAAGTAAGCCTCCCTGGCCTCCTCCATATGCTGATTTCCCCCTCTAGCAGACGCTCTGTGACTACCAACGCATACACCAGTCTTAGCAAAGACGGCACTTATTGCATCTTCCGTTGCTGTGCATCTCTGTAAGCTTTTGTACCCGGTCAGCTCCTGCTCCTCACTGACAATACCGCTCTACCCTGCCACCCCTGAATTGTTCTTTACCTTACCCTGCATTTCACCTCCTGTACCGAGCATGATAACCTACACCATCCCCCGCATTCATTACCCCACCCACAGACGCACCGTTCCCAACTTCAACCCCCCCCCCCCACCACACGCAAATCACTACTGCCTATCTTAATTCCCCCCCTGACGCAGCTACTAGGACTAACCACATTATCCATAGCCCTCTTCAATGCTCAGTCACTTAAGAAACCCCCCCCCCCCCCCATCCTTAATGACCTATTCCTAGATTGCGAACCTGATATTTGTGCCGACACAGAATCCTGGCTCAAGGATTCGGACAATGTCTTACTAAATCAGCTCCCTGTTGACTCATATGGCATAGTCTCCATCCCAAGGCCAAAAAAAAAAAAAGGAGGAGGTTTCCTCTTAACAGCTAAAAAACACCTCAAACTGAGACCGCTTCAAATTGACATCCCACCCAGATTTGAAATTGGTTTATTCAAATCCCCAGATTTTCAAATCTGCCTCCTATACGCACCTCCCGGCCTACTAGAACATAACCCTTCCCCCTTAATAGAACTTATATCGGATTCCATCAATATAGACATCTCCGCTATCATATTAGGAGATTTCAGTCTCCATGTAGATTCTCTCCCCCTCTCCTCCTCCTGTGAATCATTCCTCAACTCCCTCCTCGCCATCGGCTTCAGACAACTTATTACATTCCCTACTCACAAAGCAGGTCACACTCTCCATCTCATCTTTGTTAACTCGTGCATGCATTCACCTACTCTACCCTCCTGTACACCAGTACCAGGGTCAGATCACTCTTTGATACATGCACTCCTCTCTTTACACTCCACTACTACACACAACACATCACACACCAACACCATCATTTTCAGAAAACCCTGCTCCTCAGAGGATCTAATTTCCACCCTTGCTGACTCTCTCAATGATCTAGATCTCTCCTCTCCTGATACAGCACTCACCGAATGGAATAATCTTACCAACAAAATTGCCAATGAAATATGACCCTTACCAGCAAAGACCTACACCAAGTCCAAAAAACCGAAAAGCCTTAGTATATGCCAAGCTAAAAAGAATGAAAAATGAACTCAGACTGAAAGAGAGAACATGGCGCAAAGACCCCACCACTCAGCACACTTCCACTTACAAATCCGCCCTCCACAACTACAGACTCTCAACCCTTAAAACCAAACGTGACTACTATTGCAACAAAATACACGAACACAAATTGAATGCCAAAGCGCTATTTTCCTACGTCGCAAACCTCGCCAAATCTGTCCCCCACCTCGTCACCGATGAGGATACTAAAAGTAAAAGTGAAGAACTCGCCCTCTTTTTTCACAACAAAATAGCAAACATCCTTAGCCGTTTCTCCACCACCCCCACCCCCACACCGGTAAACCCACTCCCAAAAACTGCCAACGCCAACGCCACCCTCGATTCCCTTGATCTCACCTCCTCCAAGGAAATTTAATCTATTCTAAAAAAAATCAAACCAGCAATCCACCCATCTGACACTATCCCTACTAAAGCACTGCTGTCCATTCCATATATCATCGCCAAACCATTAGCAAACATAATTAACTACTCCATCTCCTTTGGCAAAGTCCCCGACACTCTATGCACTGGTCAAACTCCTCCTCAAAAAACCAATCCTTGACCCCAAGGACCCTTCCAACTACCGTCCCATCTCTAACCTGCCATTTATAGCTAAAATCATGGAAAAGGTGGTTAATGCCCAATTTACAGATTACCTTGACACCCACAATATTCTTCACCCGTCCCAATTTGTTTTTCGTAAGCATTTCAACACTGAAACGCTATTACTCACTCTCTCAGACACCCTCCTCAGAGGCACAGATCAAGGCCATCAGTATATCCTTGCCCTCCTTGACATCTCCTCTGCTTTTGACACCATCAGCCACAACCTCCTCCTCTCTCGTCTATCAGAAATAGGTATCTCAGGTTCAGCCCACCTTTGGTTCAAATCCTACTTAACCAACAGACGATACACTGTAAAAATAGGAAATTCTGAATCCTCCCATATCCCCCTCTCCCAAGCGTCCCACAAGGCTCTTCACTTTCCTCCACCCTTTTCAACATTTATCTGCTACTCTTCTGCCATCTCCTCTCTGACCTAGGCCTCAAGTTCTTCATATACGCCGATGATGTCCAAGTACTCATACCTATACAAGAATCCATTACCAACTCCTTAAAATTCTGGGAGAAATGCTTTGCCTCCATAAACACCCTCCTCACGATCCTCCACCTATCCCTTAACACTACTAAAATAGAGCTGCTCATCATATCTAACCCACAGAACCCTAGGCTAGCCCCCCTCAAGCAACCCCTCACTCAACTTGTCCTCTTTTCAGCCGTTTGTATGTGACCTCGGTGTCATGATTGACCAACACCTGAATTTCAAAAAACACATCAACACAGTCCTCAAAGAAGGTTTCTTTAAGCTTCATGTTATGAAGAAACTCAAACCTCTACTCCACTCACATGATCTCCGCACAGTCATTCAAGCGACCATCTGCCCAAAAATTGATTATTGCAACTCCCTTCTCCTGGGTCTCCCGTATGCCACCATAAAACCACTTCAAATGCTACAGAATGCGGTAGCCAGATCCCTCACTAACACCCGCAAATCAGAGCATATAATCCCTGTCCCCAAAGAACTTCATTGGCTCCCTATACCTTCTCGGATCCTCTATAAAACTCTTACCATTATCCACAAAACATTATACAATCACAACTCCAACTGGCTCGAAGAGCCACTGCGCTTCATCCTCCACAACCGCCCCACTAGAACATCACACAAAGCTTCCCTCCACACTCCCTCCCTCAAGAACGCTCACCTCACCTCCACGAGGGAGCGAGCTCTCTCAGTTGCAGGACCCTCCCGTTGGAATGTTCTTCCCATAGAACTCTGCACTGAACCATGCCAGTATAAATTTAGAAAAAAGCTGAAGACCTGGCTCTTTAAGCAGGCATTCCCAACATAGGTCGTCTAGCCCCCTACTCTTTCCGCCATGCTATTTTCATTATGCTAGCTATAATTTCATCATAATGGCAATTACAATAATGTTAGAACCTTGCTTATTATTATCCTCACTACATTAGATAATTTTATATATTCATGATCTCATATCTCCATGCTATAAATATTTTATTACTTTTATTGTTGTATATATAATTTATTGTTAACGTTAATTCCATGCGTTGCACCAATTCGCACTCTATGCCCTTACCTTGTTAATCCCCCCTCCTGTTCTTCCTACCCCCACTGTTTCGCTGTATTTCTCTCAGTTCCATGTAAACCGATATGATGTATCCACGAATGTCGGTATAGAAAAGTTGTTAAATAAATAAATAAATACAACATAAAATACTCTTATAAAAATGGGAAAAAAGGCAACATCTGGAAATCTACATACACTAATGCTCATAGTATAGGAAATAAAGTCCAGGATCTAGAGGCAATCATAGAAGAAGCTGGCTTTGATGTAGTGGCTGTCACGGACACATAGTCCAAAGAAAACCGTGACTGGGATATAGTTATACCAGACTTCAGCCTATTCAGGAAGGACCAATAAGAAGAAAGTGAGGAGGCGCGGCACTATTTATAAAAATTAGTATTAAAGCAACAGAATTGCAGGACTTACAAGGTAAAAAGGAGGAGGCGCTGTAGGTTAATCTGGAAAGAAGGAATGGAACATCTTGTTATGTTTCACAGCTCACGAGCAGGCCCCACAAGCCACGGCACTCACCCCCGAAGCCGCACGGCACAAGCAGGCCTATGCTCAGAAGCTCCTTCCAAATCCACTCATCCTTGCCATGCTCTTGTCCCTTCTGGCAGTCTCCATAAGTGCATGTGCTTGGTGCATGTCACTTCTTAAAGAACCAGAGGTGGGAAACCCAGCTTCGGCATCTGCTGATGACATCACCCTCTCTGGATATAAAAGGCCTTCGCAGACTCCCAGCCTCTTGTGTGCAGTGCGAGTTGCTGCTTCCTGACTCCTGCATTCTTGATCCTGTGCCTGCCTCTTCTCTCTAGCCCAGCTTGCCTTTTCCTATCCAATCCTTACCTCCCTGCCGGCCCTGCTGTGTCAGTCCTTCTTCCTGCCTCCTAAGCTTGCCCTCGGACTGAATTCTGGCTCTGACCCTAGCCCAGACTTTGACCACTCTTGTTTGCTGCCTGCCCTTGACCCTTGCCTGGACATTGACCCTTCTAGCTAGCCTCTGGCCTTTGACCCCAGCCTGGCCCTGGACCTTTGCCTATGCCACTACCATAGAGACTCTTTCTTAAGACCTACCAGCCCCCGTATCCCAAGGGCTCAACCCAAGGGGAAAGGGGTTGGTATAGGTGAAGCTCCTGACCCGTCTCTTCCCTGCGTAGCTCCACCAGCTGTTGATAAGGGTCTATGGGGAAGGCAAGTCAACCTCACCTCAGCAACAAGGATCCACGAATCTTACACATTTATTTATATTGGTGTAATATACAGACCATCATCATGGACAGAGGAGATGGATAGAGATTTAATGGAGGATATTCACAAAATTGCTATGAAAGGGGAGGCACTATTGTTAGGGGATTTCAATCTGCTGGGTATTAATTGGGACATCCTAGCTGCAGTGTCTCCTAGAAGCAAGGAGATCCTGGATTATTTGTAGGGAGAACTTTTCTATGAATTGGTAACAGAATCCATATTGGAGGGAACGATACTGGATCTGTGCTCACCAATGGGGACAGCATCTCTGATGTTCAAGTTAGGGTTGCCAACTGGCTCCAGAGTTTCAGAACAGGTTGATCCAGTCCTGGTTTTACTCCCCTGCAATCAGGGTACTTATAGTCTTGATTTTCTTAGGGAATGCAATAGGGAAATCAGAATAAGTCACAGCATGCAATGGGGTAAAACCTCCAAGCATGCAGATAAAGGGGAAGGAAAGGCTAAAGAGGTTAGGGCTGTTCAGCTTGGAGAAGAGGCGGCTGAGGGGGGATATGATAGAGGTCTTTAAAATCATGAGAGGTCTTGAACGAGTAGATGTGAATCGGTTATTTACACTTTCAGATAATAGAAGGACTAGGGGGCACTCAATGAAGTTTGCAAGTAGCACATTTAAAACTAATCGGAGAAAATTCTTTTTCACTCAAAAAACAATTAACCTCTAGAATTCATTGCTGGAGGATGTGGTTAGGGAAGTTACTATAGTTGGGTTTAAAAAACGTTTGGATGAGTTCTTGGAGGAGAAGTCCATAAACTTCTATTAATCAAGTTGACTTAGAGAATAGCTACTGCTATTACTGGCATCAGTAGCATGGGATATATTTAGTTTTTGGGTACTTGCCAGGTTCTTATAGCCTGGATTGACCACTGTTGGAAATAGGATACTGGGCTTGATGGACCCTTGGACTGACCCAGTATGGCATGTTCTTATGTTCTTATGACTGAATCAACCTGTCCTGAAAATCTGGAGCCGGATGGCAACATAGTTGTAGTGGAAGATCATCTGGAATCCAATGATCACGGGATCGTGTGGTTCAGTATTACAGAGCAGGAATTGAAGGTTTGTTCAAAGGTGAAGATCCTAGGTTTCAGAAAAACGAACTTTCTTAAAATGGGCGAGGACCTCAAGGAGTCATTAATTGAACGGGAAAACCTAGGGGATGTAGAAGATGAGTGTTGTGATCAGTGGTCCGCGGGCCCAGCCTATGGACTGCTGCTCTTACCTCTAGATCCATGGCTGCACTGATGCCACCAAAGATCGGAGAAGGCCACAAAGAAGGATGCGGCAGACCACCGCATTCCCCTTGCTTCTGCCGCTTCGCCGGATGCCGTCGCTGCCTCCCCCTTGCTTACTCGGCCAGCCACTGCACTCACCTTGCGTCCAACACCGCATCTGGTTCAGGCCCTTCCTAGGCACGTGTGTGTCCAACCGTGCCCTTCTTAAAGGGCCAGTGGTGGGAACAGACCAGTGGCACCCTTGGATGACATCATTGTCTAGGGACTACTTAAGGCCTCTGCTGCAATAGCTCCATGCCTCGGCAATATGTTGACTTTGTTGGAGAAGTGAATTGGCTCTGCATTCCTGGTTCTTGTTTCAAGATTCCTGCTTCTGGGTTCCTGATTCTTTTGTGTACTGTTCCTGAATTCTGGTGTCCCATTCCTGGTTCCTTGCAGTCTGGTTTGTGTTCTTAGTTCTCATCTTCGTGGTCAGCCTCCCCTTTGTCTATCTTCAGTGTCTCATCTTGCTCCTATGGTCCCTCATCCTTCTTCCTCCTCTTTGTTCCTCATCTTGTTGGCTTGGACTTCTGGCTTTGACCTCGGATCGGACTTCTGGCTTGACCCTGGATTGGATCTTGATGCTGTTTGACCTCCACCTGCCATTGACCACTGCCTGAACCATGACACGGAGTGAACTCCACCTGCCATTGACCATAGCTGGATCCTGAACCTGCTTTGTCTTCCACCTGCCTTGGTCACTGCTTGTCCTGACTCCGTTGTCTTCTCCGTGCTGGCCTGCAACGTCTTCTAAGCTACGGATCTTCACCTCCATAGAGGCCGGCACCTGTCCAGCCGGTCCCGGCACCTGAGAGCTCAATCTAAGGGGAACGAGGGCTGATATTGGTGAAGCTCCAGATGGGCCTCTGCCACAGCCAGCTCTGCCTGCCGATGGTGGGGACCTGCAGGGCTCCTCCCTTCAGGATGCGTCAACTCCACACCTGCAACAGCACGTGGGCAAAAATAAAAAGAAATATTAAATAAAAGATGGAAAAGTAAATAAAGAAAAGAGAAAAATGAGGCTGCTATGGTTTTCCAAAGAAGTAGCTGAAAAAGTAAGAAAGAAAAGGTTCGCGTTCATATAATAACACAGTAATGACGGTAGAAAAAGACCAAATGGTCCATCCAGTCTGCCCAGCAAGCTTCTTATGGTAGTAACTGCCGCTCCGTGCAGGTTACTCTCTTGTTTCTGTTAAGGGTAGTAACTGCCGCTCCGTGCAGGTTACCCCCATGTTACTGTTAAGGGTAGTAACTGCCGCTCCGTGCAGGTTACCCCCCATGTTTCTGTTAAGGGTAGTAACTGCCGCTCCGTGCAGGTTACCCCCCATGTTTGTTAAGGGTAGTAACTGCCGCTCCGTGCAGGTTACCTCCATGTTTGTTAAGGGTAGTAACTGCCGCTCCGTGCAGGTTACCCCCATGTTTCTGTTAAGGGTAGTAACTGCCGCTCCGTGCAGGTTACCCCCCATGTTTCTGTTAAGGGTAGTAACTGCCGCTCCGTGCAGGTTACCCTCTTGTTTCTGTTAAGGGTAGTAACTGCCGCTCCGTGCAGGTTACTCTCTTGTTTCTGTTAAGGGAAGTATTTGCCGCTCCGTGCAGGTTACCCTCTTGTTTCTGTTAAGGGAAGTAACTGCCTGTTGTGTCTGTTGGTGCCCGACGCCCTCTCTCCACCCTCCTTACCTCTCTGGCGCCTCACTCTCCGACTGAGGGAAGATTGGCTGCCGCGGCGTTCTTCTGCCTCAAGTCCCGGACCGGCTCGATGCTGCTATCCGCCATGTTCCTGGAGGCCTAGGGGCGCGCGCACGGCGCGGCCCCGACTAAAGTACCGGCAATGGCGCGAACCTCGGGGGCGTCCCCCGAAGATGACGTCACCCGCAACGAATATTTAAGGTCTCAGTATTTGCTAACACATCGAGTTAGCAAGGATTGAGAACGGACTCGCTTTGTCTTTCTAAGCAACTCTGCCTCCTCAGACTAACCAGGGGTACCCGCTCCTCGGGGGCCTCGCTCTCTCCTTTGTTTTTCAGGTCAGTCTGGAACCGGTACTCGCTCCTCGAGGGCCCTCGTTCCCAGACTTGCTCCGTATTCTCTTCTGCCTGGAAGTCATCACTGCCTACTACATCAGTGAGTTACCATCGCTCTCTCAGAGCTTTCCCTGGAACCAGGTACTCGCTCCTCGAGGGCCCTCGTTCCCAGACTTGCTCCGTATTCTCTTCTGCCTGGAAGTCATCACTGCCTACTACATCAGTGAGTTACCATCGCTCTCTCAGAGCTTTCCCTGGAACCAGGTACTCGCTCCTCGAGGGCCCTCATTCCCAGACTTGCTCCGTATTCTCTTCTGCCTGGAAGTCATCACTGCCTACTACACCAGTGAGTTACCATCGCTCTCTCAGAGCTTTCCCTGGAACCAGGTACTCGCTCCTCGAGGGCCCTCGTTCCCAGACTTGCTCCGTATTCTCTTCTGCCTGGAAGTCATCACTGCCTACTACACCAGTGAGTTACCATCGCTCTCTCAGAGCTTTCCCTGGAACCAGGTACTCGCTCCTCGAGGGCCCTCATTCCCAGACTTGCTCCGTATTCTCTTCTGCCTGGAAGTCATCACTGCCTACTACATCTGTGAGTTACCATCGCTCTCTCAGAGCTTTCCCTGAAACCAGGTACTCACTCCTCGAGGGCCTAACCCTTTCCAGCTCCTGGGCTTCTATGAGACATTGTGTGAGTGTTACCATCGGGTTCGGTACATGAACTCTGCATACCCTGCCTACTCACTGTCTACAGTTTCTCAACAGCTCAGCCTCCAGGGATCGCTGTTCCAGTATCTGAGGGACTACAGCCCAGCCGGGCATTCCAGCTCACTACTGCCACCTCTGGTGGTTCAGTATAATGTCTTATAAAAGAACTAGTGTGTGTCTGTCTCCTAACTCTGAGCCCCCTCTCGGGATCTTCCCCCGGGGGCGTGGTCATCTGCCACCGGACCAAGGACCCACCCACAACTACACAGAGACTGCTAACTCCCTAGCAGGTTCACATCAGATTGCTAACTCCCTAGCAGATTCTGAACACTGCTGCTCCGTGCAGGTTACTCCCATGTTACTGTTAGCAGTAGTAATTGCCACTCGGGCGGATTTTAAAAGCCCTGCTCGCGTAAATCCGCCCGGATTTATGCGAGCAGGGCCTTGCGCGCCGGCGCGCCTATTTTGCATAGGCCGCCGGCGCGCGCAGAGCCCCGGGACGCGCGTAGGTCCCGGGGTTTTTCGAAGGGGGTGTGTCGGGGGCGGGACCGGATGACGCGGCGTTTTGGGGGTGGGACCGGGGGTGTGGCGCCGGCCCGGGGGCGTGGTCCAGGCCTCCGGACCAGCCCCCGGGTCGGAAGATGGCGCGCCAGCATTCCGCTGACACGCGTAGATTTACGTCTGCTTCTCGCAGGCGTAAATCTAGGGACAAAGGTAAAAGGGGTTTTAGATAGGACCGGGAGGGTGGGTTAGGTAGGGGAAGGGAGGGGAAGGGGAGGGGAGGGCGAAAGGAAGTTCCCTCCAAGGCCGCTCCGATTTCGGAGCGGCCTTGGAGGGAACGGAGGCAGGCTGCGCGGCTCAGCGCGCGCAGGCTGCCCAAAATCTGCAGCCTTGCGTGCACCGATCCAGGATTTTAGAGGATACACACGGCTATGCGTGCAAGTTACCCCCATGCCTTATGTTAAGGGTAGCAATATTTACAATCAAAACCAAGCAGCTGTCAAACTCATAAAAAAATTAATGCTAGCAACATTTTAACTGGTTGAGGAGTTTTCTTGAAAATTCAGACAGTGCTGCATGACGCGCTTTGCTTTTGGATTTGGCCGTAGAAGCAGTCCTGTGCTTTTTCCCTTAATGTCTGCATATCAGTACCGGAGACTGTAAAAGCCAGGGCCTGTTGTTGGTTGTTGTCTGAATCCAGTTCCCCTTTTTTCCTCCCTGCCATCAGAGTGGATAGTGATGTTGCACTTGCATGAAAAGCATCAAAGCTTATTGATTGAGGGTAGTAATCCCTTGCCTGCGGTTAAGGGTAGTAAATGCCGCTCCAGGCAGGTTACTCCCATGCTTATCAGTACCCCAGACTGTAAAAGCCAGGGCCCTTGCTGGTTGTCGTCTGAATCCAATTCCTCTTTAGTTTTTATAAACTACAAGAGACCACAGAAAGAGGAAGTCAGGTGACAGTATCTGGAAAAGCTAAGAGAAGCTGGGAAAGTAGTCAGGAATGCAAAAATTCAAATGGAAGAAAAAGAGCAAATACGGTAAAATGGGGAGATGACTTTTTTTTTTTAGATCTGTTAGTGATAGAAGGAAGTGCAAAAGTCTCATTGTGAGACACGGAGGTGAAGGGGAGGAATATGCAGAGGCTGAGGAGGAAAAAGCAGGATTGCTTAACAAATATTTCTGTTCAGTGTTCACTGTGGAAGGGCCTGGAGCAGGACCACATGAAACAAACACAAATGAGATTGGAAGTGAGGCAAACCTCAGTCGATTTTCAGAAAAGCGTGTTTGAGAGGCGCCAATTAAATTTAAAGTAGATAAGGCGATGGGACCAGATGGGGCGCATCCAAGGGTACTAAGGGAACCTAAAGACATTCTGGCAGCTCTGCCCCCTGATCTTTTCAATGTTTCTTTAGTGCTGGGAGTACTTCTGGGGGACTGGAGATGGTTGGATGTGGTTCCTATTCATAAAAGTGGAAGTAAGGAGGAGGCTGGGAGCCACAGGCCAGGTAGTCTGATCTCTGTAGTAAACAAACTAATGGACTCGCTGCTAGATCCGAGGACAGTGCGGTTTCTGGAACTAAGCATGCAGCATGGCTTTACTAGAGATAAATCTGATCACTTTCTTGGATTGGGTGACCAGAGAGTTGGATCAGGGGAGAGCGCTAGATGTAGTGCACTTGGATTTCAGTAAGGCCTTTGACACAGTCTACATAGGAGATTTATAAATAAATTGTGTGCCCTTGTACAGGACCTAGAGTGACTGATTGGGTTAGAAAGTGGCTGAGTGGGAGACGACAAAGGATGGTAACTGGAGTTCACTCTGAGGATGCGGCATTGCTAGCAGTGGGCTGCAGGGATCAGTCTTTGAATTGATTCTTTCAACATTTTTGTCAGCAACATTACAGAAGGTTTGATGGGAAATGTTTCTTTTTTTCCAATGATACCAAAATCTGCAACAGGGCAGACAGCCAGTAATGTGTGGAAGATATGAGGCATAATTTAGTGAAGTTTGAGGAATGGTCTCAGGTCTGGCAGTAAGATTTAATGCTAAAAAAAGCAGAGTAATACATTTAGGCTGCAAAAAACCCAAAGGAGAGGTACAGTATTTAGAGTGAAATTGTTTTTAAGCATGAAAAAAGAGCAGGACCTGGGGAGATTGTATCTGATGATTTTAAGGTGGCCAAACAGGAGGATAAAGTGACAGTAAAAGCCAGAAAGCTGCCTGGCTGCATAGGGAGAGGAATGGTCAGCAGGAAAAGGGAGGTGATATTACCCCTGTATAAGTCCCTGGTGAGACCTCACTTGGATACTGTGTACAGTTTTGGAGACCAAACCTTCAAAGGGATATAAACAGGATGGAGTCGTTCCAGAGGGAGGCTGCTAAAATGGTCAGTGGTTTTCATTGTAAAGCACTTGGGTTTAGATCTACACATGTACACTGTAGAGGAAAGGTGAGTTAGGGAAGATACGATAGAGTCATTCAAATATCTCAAACGTTTCCATGCACAGGAGGTGAACCTTTTTCAATGTAAAGGAGGCTGTAGAATGAGGGGTATTGAGATAAGGCTGAAAGTAGGTAGACTCAAGAGTAATCTTAGGAAGTATTTCTTTACAGAGTGGGTGGTGGATGCATGGAATGGCCTTCCAGTGGAGGTGGTTGAATCAAAAACAGTATGTGAATTCAAGAAAGCATGAGATAAATACAGGGGATCTTTGAGGGAGTGATGGGAATTGTAAAACTTGTTAGGAATTATTAGGAAGGGAATGGTTAATAAAACAGAAAAATGACATAATACCTCTGTATCACTCCATGGTGAGACCGCACCTTGAATACTGTGTACAATTCTGGTCCCCACATCTCAAAAAAGATATAGTTGCGATGGAGAAGGTCCAGAGAAGGGCAACCAAAATGATAAAGGGGATGGAACAGCTCCCCTATGAGGAAAGACTAAAGAGGTTAGGACTTTTCAGCTTGGAGAGGAGACGGCTGAGGGGGGATATGATAGAGGTGTTTAAAATCATGAGAGGTCTAGAACGAGTAGATGTGACTCGGTTATTTACTCTTTCAGAAAACAGAAGGACTAGGGGGCACTCCATGAAGTTAGCATGTGGCACATTTAAAACTAATCGGAGAAAGTTCTTTTTCACTCAATGCACAATTAAATCTGGAATGTGTTGCCAGGGAATGTGGTTAGTGCAGTTAGTGTAGTTGAGTTTAAAAAAGGTTTGGATAAGTTCTTGGAGGAGAAGTCCATTACCTGCTATTAATTAAGTTGACTTAGATAATAACCACCGCTATTACTAGCAACGGTAACATGGAATAGACTTAGTTTTTGGGTACTTGCCAGGTTCTTATGGCCTGGATTGGCCACTGTTGGAAACAGGATGCTGGGCTTGATGGACCCTTCGTCTGACCCAGTATGGCATGTTCTTATGTTCTTATCTTCTAATGGGCAGACCACTTGGTCCATACAGTCTGCCGTCACATTTTTGTGTTTCTATGGATAGATTAGGATACTGCCTGGAGGTAGGAGATGGACTAGATCATCTTTTTTTGAAGTCCTATCCAGCCCTTTTTTAAATGATTTTATAACAAGAGCCTGAATACGTTTCTTAGAAAGTGCAAGATGAAAACAAGCTTGTTTTCTACACAGTTGCTTAGTCAAGTGAATCCCAGGAAAGAAATGTTTGAATGCTATGGGCATGTTGAGTCCTGCAGACATACTGGGGGTGGAGGGGGAGGACTGGGTTACAGTACTTTTCTCTCTACATTCTTCCTGTCTTCAGCTGCACTGAGATTAATGCAATCTGACCAAATCTCCTAGCCTCAGAGTGAGGGAAACGACCTCATTGGTTGACTGCGCCTGCCTACTTCCTGGTTGAGGAGTCAGATCACCTTATCGATTTTTACCTCTTTAAGGGTAGGAGTAAGGGAAGGGCTTTGTCACTTTCACCTGTGATTTTGTGTAAGGCTGAACAGACAGGTCTGAGATTCGTAGAGGATTCATTTCTCTTCACCTTGTTAGATCAGTAAAGAGCAAAGCCCAGTCTGATTAATGATTTATACTCACAATCGTAGCTCCAAACGAGGACTGACCTTTGGTTGCCGGTGAGCACCTTGATGGGTTCTGCGTGATGGTTATGTGATGCAGGTCTTATTCTTTAACAGTTTCCTCTGCCAGATTATCACATTGTACATCAGCCTAGGTTAGGGGAGCAAGGTTGGGTGGTTGCTATTTATTTTCATAACTCTATACTTTTCTACACTGTTTGAGTTAGGTAAGCTAATCAGGTAGAGAGCTTGTTAGCGAAACTGAAGGGGGAATTAACTTTGCCTTATTGGTCATATCGCACACCTTCATCCTCTGGCTCCTCATTGTATGAATTACTAAGAATCATATCAGAGATAGTTATGTCATCCACCAGGCTGGAATCATAGATCCTTTAGAAGAGAAAACAATTTTAGGATTAGTAAAAGCAATTGCCAATTTGCCAAACCAGATCATATAGCTGGGCAGTGGAGACTCCTTGGATCTTGTATTTTATCCTTCCATGCATGAAGATTTATTTGCTTAGTATCAAGGACTGACAGTCATGCCTGTCTCAGACAGACCATTTCTTAATAAAACTTGATGTTTGTTTAGATTTGGCTCCTGCCTCTTCCTTCAAAGCTCAAGGAAAGTTGCACTGATGTGCAGTAGGTGTGTTTCTCTCTTCCCAGCAGGCTCACAATGATGGATTCCTACTTTTAGACCGATCTGCAGTCCAGCACTTCTGCACGTAAGAGGACTGGAGAGATTTATGCTCATATTTTATAAACTGCGCAACAGGAATCCATGCCCTGGATTTAGTGCCTTGTGCCTCTTCATCCTATGGGTGTTGCTTCCCTTTGTCTCTCTTCTGGCTCCTTTGGGTCTACACTGCTACTATTGTTGGTTCCCTTTGTGCCATGTTTGGTGCCTTTGGGTCTACACTGCCACTCTTGTTGTGCACGTTTGGTGCCTTTGGGTCTACACTGCCACTCTTGTTGGTTCCCTTTGTGCCACTTTGGTGGCTTTGGGTCTACACTGCCACTCTTGTTGGTATCCCTTTGTGCCACATTTGGTGTCTTTGGCATTTCATGCCACTCTTGTTGGTTCTCTTTGTGCCACATTTGGTGTCTTTGGCGTTTCATGCCATTCTTGTTGGTTCCCTCTGTGCCACGTTTAGTGTCTTTGGCATTTCATGCCACTCTTGTTGGTTCCCTTTATGCCACTCTTGTTGGTTCCCTTTGTGCCACGTTTGGTGCCTTTGGCGTTTCATGCCACTCTTGTTGATTTCATTTGTGCCACGTTTGGTGCCTTTGGCGTTTCATGCCACTCTTGTTGGTTCCCTCTGTGCCACGTTTAGTGTCTTTGGCATTTCATGCCACTCTTGTTGGTTCCCTTTGTGCCATGTTTGGTGTCTTTGGCATTTCATGCCACTCTTGTTGGTTCCCTTTGTGCCACGTTTGGTGTCTTTGGTGTTTCATGCCACTCTTGTTGGTTTCCTTTGTGCCACGTTTGGTGCCTTTGGCATTTCATGCCACTCTTGTTGGTTCCCTTTATGCCACTCTTGTTGGTTCCCTTTGTGCCACGTTTGGTGCCTTTGGCGTTTCATGCCACGCTTGTTGGTTCCCTTTGTGCCATGTCTGGTGCCTTTGGTGTTTCATGCCACTGTCATTGATGTCTTGGGGTGTTCATGAACCACTGTTGCTCCTTTTTTGGAGCCTTGGGGGGTCTTCATTCCTCTTTGCCCCCCTCGATTTTGTGTGCACTTCAACTATTAATACTAATAATTTTGATATTTATATCATTGTTTATGTAATCAGATCAAATTCCAGACGGCTATAGTAGTCTCATGTCATACCTGTGCAGCCATACCACATGCCAGGGGTTCCTAACTCAGGCCTTGGGGTATTCACGTGCTGCTTTTGTCTCTTTTCTGGTGCCTTGATATCTTCATGCTGCTGTTTATGTTACTTTTCCCTTCTCATGGTGCCTCGAAGTGTTCATAGAAATATAGAACATGACAGCAAATAAAGACCCATACCAACCACATCTCCTATACGGCTTTACAATCCTCTCTCTCTCTCTCTCAGAGATCCTCCGTGCTTATTCCATGCCTTCTTCAATCCTAATCCTGTCTTTGTTTTCACCTCCTTCACTGGTGGGGGGGGGGGGGGGGGTTTGTTCCATGCATCCATCAACCTTTCTGCTAAGAAATATTTCCTTCGATTACTGTCGAGTCAACTCCCTTTCTCCCTCATCCCATGACCCCTTGTTCCAGAGCCTCCTTTCTTTTGAAAGAGGCCAATCTCCTGTGCATTTATTTCTTGGAGGTATTTAAGCGTCTCGATCATAACTCCCATTTCCCCTCCTTTTCTTCACGCTGTACATGCTTAGATCTCCAAGTCTGTCTCCATTTTCTTTCTAATGAAGACTGTTAACCATTTTAGTAGCTGTCTTCTGGACAAACTCTATTAGTTTATGTCCTTTTAAAGGTGCGGTCTCTAGATTTGTGTGCACTACTACTCCAAATGAGATCTCACCAAATACTTATATATAATCAATATCACCTCCCCTTTCCTGCTGGCTACTCCTCTCCCTGCGCAGCCAAGCATTCTTATGGCTTTTACCATTGCTTTTCTATCCAATATGATCACCTCTAGATCCCACTCCAGCTCTGTACTATACTGCTCCTGTTTGCATGCTGTAGTACGAAATCTGCAGTCCCTTCTACCTGTGTGAAGAGGAAGCCCAGTGGCCCATCTCCAGTCCTTTGCAAGTACTCCGGACTCTAAAGAAACATTTCAAGGTCAGACAGACAGTATTGCTGCCAGAACCTCTCCAAATTCCATTTTATCTACATTTAGTTTGCCAGTTCCTTGCAAACACAGCCTTCTGAAAGTTGGTTTGAGGTCTTATTCAATTTCTATTCCTATTTGGGTAGTTTTTCTGTGGTCCAACTGCAGTCCCTTCCTCATTATTTGCCACGGAATTCCTCTTTCTCCTTGTCAGCCTCTACATATGACTCCATTCATTTGTGTCTTACAATCCCATTTCCGCACTTTCTCCTATGATTAATATATCTAAAAAGGTCTTTCCCCCCCTCTTCCCCATGTGACCATATTTGCTGTTTTTCCTGCATTCCTGACTCCTTTCCCCGCTTCTTTTAGCTTTTCCAGATATTGTCCCCTCTCTTGTAAGGCTGAACGGATGTGTCTGAGATTCGTAGAGGATTCCCTTCTACTCACCTTGACCTGCTAAATGTTAGATCAGTAAAAAGCAAAGCTAGTCTGAGTAATGCTTGATTTATTTATACTTCTTACTCACAAATGAGGACTAACAATTGGTTGCCAGTGAGCACTAACCTTTTTTTACCTTACCCTTTTCAGATTCTTCTCTGGAAAATCATAGTGACCTCTTTTTCCTCTTAACCTAATGGAAAGCTTTGCTGCCCTTACAATATCTCTTGTTTTGCCCACTGCCCTTTTACTTCCCTAACTTTCCCATCCAGTTAATGACTCCTTGAGATTCTCCTCCATCTTAACAATTGAGTTTTCCTGGCGTCCTGAATGAACTACCACTGCCTGTGTTGTAAGACCGAGCCACAGGAGCCAGTGATGACTGGATCCCAGGTGATTCCCCCACTCTGACATCAGAAAACTTTCTCCATTTGTAAGCATCACCCCTCGTGTCTCGCTTCTGTTAGCAGTTGCCAAAACAGCTTCCTGCAGACACTCCAGGATCTCCCTGCTTCTAGATAGCACTACAGCTGGCAGTCCCAATCAACATCCGACAGATTGAAGTCTCCTAGCACTAGCACTTCCCTTTTCGTAGCAATCACTGCCATTTCTTCTGCCTGCGATCACGCCAGTATGAATGGGTGCTCCATTAGCTCTTTCTAGATTAATGCACAGTACCTTCTCCTTGCCTTGCAAGCCCTGCAGTTCTGGTCTTTGTATATTGTGTCACTCCTGCTCCCTACCGTGCACTTCCTGAATGGATCAGAGCCTGGTGTAAGCTCCATCTCAGTCATGGTTCTTCATGTGCCATGTCTCTGTAACTGCCAGTACATCCAACCAGCCTCTTCCATGACTGCCCCTGCATCTGCGACTCTCCCAGAATTAGTTCTATTATTATTTCTTTATTTCAACCTGATTGCATTGCACAGTTACACTCTCAAAGCGGGCAGACTAAAAAAAAAAATACAAAGTTACAGTACACAGATGTTGCCCCTTTATTCCCCCCCATTGCTCTCTAGATCCCAACTTTCAAAGCTGTCCACGGTAACTGTAACAATTCATGCGCAACAACCCTGAATTAGATGCGCAGGCAGATGCTTTATAAAGTATGCACGTGCTCAGCTCCTGAAATCACCAGTCTGCCGATGCCTCCACCACCTCACTTAGACCTCCAGCACTTCACCCTGGACCTGCAGACGCTCACCCAGATCTCTCACCCAAAACTTGCAAGCAAAAGGCGCGCGGGGTTCACAGCAGGTGTAAAAGCGCCGCACAAGTCTGCCATGTAAGTGTGTAAATCTCTTACAAAGTGGCACTTTGCACACATTCTTCTGAAACTCCCCGGAGTGCCCCAGTGCAGCTCCCCTTTCAATCTCTCTTAACGTTTACACAGGACGCTGCGTATGTTGGAAGTTTATAAAATCGCACATATGTGCATGCACGCCATTTAGAAATGTAGATACTAAATTTACACACGCAATCCCCACGTAACCTCCTGAATGTTTAAGGATAATACTTCGGCTTACCTTAGTACCTTGGCCACTCATCCCCAACGATTCTAGGTTAAAGCCCTCTTCGTTGGCTTTGCCAGTCTTCTATAGAATACACCGTGCCCTTCTTCGATAGGTGGACCCCATTTCTGCTCGGCAGGTCCTTGCAACACCATGCGCCGAAACTCTATCACTGGCACCATCTACGGAGCCATTCACCATCTCCAGAATGCAAGCCTGCCTGGTCGGGCTGCTCTGCCCCTCTCGATGTGCCCTGGGGGCGATCGTGCCAACATTTGGCAACACCTCACCACTCCTGGTGTCTTGGAGTGTTGTTCCCTCTGCCGCTGACGCCCACCTGCAAGTTTCATTAAACCTTGATAGAAAACCCCAGTGTTTAGAGTCTAAAATAGGATGCAATTGCTCCTCTCATTGACTGTAATGGAATATGGATTCAACGACGTCATGAAATAAACGATTAACTTGTGAACCGAAACAAACAGAACAGATTAAAACGGCAAGCGAACCAAAATAAAGAACCAAACCAAAAGTTTTTCCATGCAGATCCTAAGAACTTGGTGGTAAACATCACAGGATTCACATAAACAAATCTGCAGGGCCCATGGACTTTTCCATCTCCAATTGCAAATGCACAAACTGGACCATGAAGCTGCTGCTTTTTAATACCGTATTTGGGAAAACCTAACGCTTGGCTTAAAACTTGATTGATCGTTATATTTTGCTATTTTTTTTTCTAAAAAAAAAAAAAAGATTATTACTCTTTGTAAAGAGCTTGATTTAGTTAGAGATACCCACGTGCTTACATTTTCTGAGATGACTCAGTCTGGAAAATACTGAAATGCCGACAGGACCCGGATAGGCATCGGCAGCGGCCTAGGGCATCCGGTTTTCAAAGTGTCAAATATGTGGGAGCAAGAAGCGTCTGCTCCTGCTTGATTTATGGCTGTGCACCCACTCGCCCCTCCCAGCCCCCCCACATTCACTCTCGTACTCACTCATCTCAAGGTGGGACCCCTTCACTCTCTTCTCTGGTCCTGCTGATGGGCATCGAAGTCTGAAATCCAGCTCTGACTGCTGTCATCGAGTTGAAATCTAAGTTTGCTTATCCCATCCTTGTCCTTCTTGGTGGGTGAAGGTAGCAGTACCACTGGGAAAAATGCATTTCATTGTTAATTCTTCTTTGCTGCAAGGTTCTTTTTGGCCCAATTGAAAGACCATCAATAATTAAGCGAATTTTATTAAAGTTTCATTGGATCCTGCAATATCAGATAACTATAGAACTGTTGTTAAAATGTGTTTCTTAGGAAAGATCACAGGCTGTGAGGTGTTAGCTCAGGTGAGTGATTTAAATTCCTTCACCCATTCCAGTCCAGTTTTAGGGTGGACCACGGACCAAAACCTCACGGATCATCATCGGGGATGTGCGTTTCTTTGCCAGTGACATAGACAGATCAAAGAAGTTTTGGTCCTGTAGTTAAAAGAAATTCTGGTCTGGCCCAGAGTCCGATCTCCCAATCACCCCCTTCTGTCTGCCCCCTTTACAACAAAGCTGTGGATTCTCCCCCAACAAGAAAGGTAGCTCCGGGCACTCCGGCATCCCCTGACCCACTTAGAGAAATAAATTCAAGCCCACAGACTTACAAAAAAAGTGAGAGTCAGGGTGTGAGTTAGAAGGGAGCTTCACCTCAGTGCAGCGTGTGTGCTAAAAAGGTCCATGGCACGAGCAGTCACGCTAGCATCATCAATCACAAGGTTTTACTGCAGAGGGTGTGGGAGAAAGACATTCACATGAGTACGCAGGAGTGTTTAGTGCCTTTGCTAAGATCAACGAGTCTGTGACTCATGATTTTCTCCAGAACTAGAAAAAAGCTTGAAATATCCACCCAATGAAGAGAATGAACAAAACCCAGTGACTCATCTGTATGCAATTATGTGTACGTATGGACAGTCATATAGGGCAGCAGAGAAGTCAGGGGATGTTAATTACAACCCTTTTAGGACCACAAGCCAAACTATAATCACAAACCAGATAAGAACATAAGATTTGCCATTCTGGATCAGGATATTGGTCCATCAAGGCCCAGTGACCTGTTTCCAACAGTGGCCAATCCAGGTTACAAGTACCTGGCAGGATCCCAAGGGTTAGAGAGACTGCAAGCTGCGATAAGAAGTGGATTTCTGTAACTCCACCTTAATAACCGGGCAGCCCGGACACCCGGGGTTCTGTCCCGCCCCCGCCCACCTGAGCCGGACACCCAACATTACACAGACACAATGAAAACCCTGAGTCACTGACTGGGATGCAAATGGCCGCGGCCGTTTATTAGAGTATCCTAACAGGGGAGTCTAATTTACGTGCCGAGTCCTGAATCCCAACCGCAGGGCAGGTGCCGATATATATGTTCCTTCTGCTCAGGCAGAATCAGGATTGGGGGGGGGGGGGTTCGTGCTCCCTGCCACAGCCCCTCAAAGATGTGCCTGGTCATCGATTCGTCAAGGCCCACTTCCCAGGCCTGACACATGTCGTCAATGGCCAGTCGCTGAGTGGTGGCCCCAAGGCCCCTCTCTTCCGAACTGGCACCTCTCTGCTTCGTATACCACCCCCCCAGCATTACAATAATCTCCCAGGACTCGGTCGCCGCCACCACAACAGAACAACAATGAACAAAGATAATTGCTAACTAACAACTCGTACTATCTAATAGAAGGGAATCATGCCGCACACAGCAGGGCTAAGGAGGAAGAGGCCAGACAAAGGGGAGCTGGCGGGTTTTACGTTTCCCACCAGTCCCTCCCCCCGGCCGACATCATCGCGTTGCTCCCCTGGCCAATAGCGTGGTCTGGCATTGCGGCACATCCTAATGACATCACCTCGCTCGACGTCGGACCAGCCAGGGGGAGCAACATCAGGAGCACTGTCCCGGTGCACAAGGAGGATGCCACTCATGGTGCCGGACAATCAAGGCCAGCGCCATCATCCAGCCATCGCCAGAAGGGGGGGGGGGAAGAAGGGATCCTCCAAAACCAGACCCGTTGGGCGTAGCAGTGGCGGCACCCCCACGGATGCAGCGGCCGCCCGCACATCCATGCTGGGGCGCCTTCCATTAATGGTTAATGGACTTTTCCTCCAGAAACTTGTCCAAACCATTTCTAAACGCAGCTACATTAATAACTTTTACCACATCCTCTGGCAACAAATTCTTGATCTTAATTATATGTTGAGTAAAAAAAATATTTTCTCTTATTAGTTTTAAATGTATTACCCCGTAACTTCATTGTGTGTCCCTGGTCTTTGTACTTTTTGAAAGCATAAATAACCAATTCACATTTACCCATTCTAGACCTCTCATGATTTTAAAGACCTCTATCATATCCCCCCTCAGCCGTCTCTTCTCCAAGCTGAAGAGTCCTAACCTCTTTAGCCTTTCTTCATAGGGGAATCATTCCATCCCTTTATCATCTTGGTCGCCCTTCTCTGTGCCTTTTCTAATTCTGCTATATCTTTCTTGAGACGCGGTGACCAGAACTGCACACAATACTCAAGATGAGGTCTCACCATGGAGCGATACAGAGGCATTAGGATAGTCTCTGTTTTATTCTCCATTCCTTTCCTAATAATCCCCAGCATTTTATTTGCTTTCTTGGCTGCTGCTGCACACTGAGCAGAGAATTTCAACGTATTATCAATGATGACACCTAGATCCTTTCCTGAGTGGTGACTCCTAATGTGGAACCTTGCATTGTGTAGCTATAATTTTGGTTTCTCTTCCCTAAGTGCATCACTTTGCACTTGTCTACATGAAATTTCATTTGCCATTTGCATGCCCATCCTCCCAGATTTGCAAAGTCCTCTTGCAATTTCTCACAATCCTCTTGTGATTTAACAATTTTGAAATTTGTTTCAGTTCCTCTGAATCATCACCTTTCAATATTATTTCTGGCATGGATATCTCTCAGTGAAGACTGAAGCAAAGTATTCATTTAGACTTTCTGCTAAGTCTTTGTCATCCATAAGTGCCTCTTTTACCCACTTGATCATCTAATGGTCCAACTGACTCCCTCACAAACTTTTTACCTTGAATGTACCTGAAAAAGTTTTTGTTATGAGTTTTGGCTTTCCATGGCAAGCTTCTTTTCAAATTCACTTTTTGCCTTCTCTATCAATGCTTTGCATTTAACTTGACAGTGTTTCTGCTGTTTCCTGTTTTGTTCATTCGGATCCCTTTTTCATTTCTTGAAAGATGTTCTTTTAGATATTATAGCCTCTCTCACCTCACTTTTAACCATGTCAGTAGTCATTTAGCCTTTCTTCCACCTTTTCTAATGTGTGGAATACATTTGGTCTGGGCTTCCAAGGATGGTATTTTTACACAAGGTCTTTGCCTGATGTAAACTCTTAACCTTTGTAGCTGCATCCTTCAGTTTTTTCCTAACCATTTTCCTCATTTTATCAATCACCCTTCTGAAAGTTAAATGCTGTCGCAGTAGATTCTTTAGGGTCCTCCCTTCAAATATTAAGTCAAATGTGATCATGTTGTGATCACTATTGCCAAGTGGCTCCAACATTGTTACTTCTCACACCAAATCCTGTGTTCCACTAAGGACTAGGGCTAAAATAGTTTCCCCTCTTGCTGGTTCTGGTACCAGCTGGTCCATGAAGCAGTTTACATCTCTAGAATGTCCTGAACTGACATTCACCCAGTCAGTACTGGTGGGGCAATTGAAATCACCCATTAATACTGTGCTGCTGATTTTGGTAGCTTCCCTAATTTCTGTTAGCATTTCATTGTCTGTTTGGCTGTGTGTGTATGAAGTTTAAATAGGTGAAACTGCAAACAGTGTCCAAAAACAGAGTCCAACAGAAAAACAAAAACTGTATAACAAGCACTTAAAAATTTATCCAGTGAAGGTCCCAACTAGCTCCAGAACCTCCAAATCCTTCACCAGACATAGCACGAGTATCAGGACTGAATACTCAGACTGGAGCTTCAATATTACTACTACTATTTATTTATTTATTAGTTGATGGACATTTGCTATTCTGCCTTTTTCCAACACTGGTCTCAAGGTGGGTCATGATAATATTTAGTGACCAGAGTCATGGAGTAGAGATGGGATCTGGCGTGGGAAACCCACCTGAGAATCATTTTGAGTCCTTGATGAGCATCACGCAACCCCTCAATGGGAGGTCAGGTAGATGAGCCAGAAGAAGGGGAAATAGGGCCTCACTGAAAAGCCGTGCCCTTGCTTGTTTTAGGGCCGCACTGAATTTGGGGCGACATCCTTGATTGTTCTGTAAAATAACCTTGGGTCCTGTCTTCCACAGGTTCATCTGATCCC
The DNA here is from genome assembly GCF_901001135.1 of Rhinatrema bivittatum. Classification (NCBI taxonomy): domain Eukaryota; kingdom Metazoa; phylum Chordata; class Amphibia; order Gymnophiona; family Rhinatrematidae; genus Rhinatrema; species Rhinatrema bivittatum. Next base: position 302,351,727 of record NC_042621.1, on the reverse strand, counting down.
TTTGTGACCCTGGTTATATTATTTCGCTCCACCTCAGCCCATGGCACTGAGTAGCACAGGGTGACAGCAGGGGTGAGTGTCTCCAAGTGACTTTGTTTTGCGCATATCTTGGTGGGAATGAGCCTCAGTCATACGCCACATGCATATGGGGGATGATCTCAATCTCTCAAATTTACGACTAATTTCCTTCTTAGTACTCATTGTGCCAATGAGAGCTTCCTCCTGGAGTTCATAGGGTTTATTCTTAAGAGGCAACACATCAAGGTGCACTTGCAAATTCTTCTTAATCAGAGCAGTGCCACCCAATATAACTGGGACCACTTCTGTATTTTTCTGCCACATTTTCTTGGTGTCTGATTGCATCTCTTGGCACTTAAGGACCTTTGCTTTCTCCAAACGAATCACAGAATAGCTGCCGGGTACTGAGACCTCTATCAGCAGTGTTGCTCTTGGGTTCTTCTCCTTTTCCAGTGTTCTAGTATCAATCTTCTTATCATTTGGAATAGAATGTCTCAGGTGATCACTATTCTCTTCCGTTCCGTAGGGTTGTGCTCCCAGTGCCCTTCTGGTGCAGGGTTGTTATAGAGTATACATGCTTTCCAGTGGATGAGCCGTTCCTCATAGGGGAGCCTTTCCATTCCCTTTATCCGCATGTTTGGAGGTAACCGCACCACCTCCACCACCACCACCAGATCATTGATGTCTATCTCAGGAGAACCTCCCCCCAGCTACCAGAGATTCTGTGTATCCCTCCAGGATCCTGGCTGGAGACTTTAATTTTCTGAACCCCTCCCCATATGGAAGATGTTCATGCCCCTCATCTTCTCTGTTGCCTTTCTCTCTGTCCTTTCTGAGCTGCGGAGATCAGGATGGGGGGCGCACCATTGATTTATGTAGTAGCATAATGTTATTGTTTGGGTTTCTTTGTAGCTTTTTCGACCACCACTGCCCATTGGCCCATTTCCATTTTCCATTTATTAAAACTTATTAAACGCCTAACTCAAAAAGCTCTAGGCGATTTACAACATCCATACATAATATCATTAAAACAACAACATGACAATCCTATCAAAAACACAAATCATCAAGTTTCATAGAAATCACAATCTCAACAATATTATGTAAACACATAATACAAATGTAATCAGACAAAGATAAATCCTAAATCATACCTAACAAAAGGTATAAAAATCTGTCCGAACTCTCTACAATGACTCCAAGCTCCATTTCCTGACAGATGCTGGCTACTCTAGTCCTTTACTCTGTAAGAGACTGGCCTGATTTTTCCCCAGGTACTTTGCTTTTTTCTTACCTCTGGTTGCTAGGGAGGGTAATTTTTTAAGAGCTGTATGTGGGCGAACATGAGCTGAAGGAGGTCGGAAGAGGAAGAGTAATGTGGGGACTTTCATTTCGAAAATAAGCTTGCAGACTTGCCAGGATTACGTCTCTGTGAGCCTGCAAGCCCTGCTGCCAGTCTCGTAATGGCCTCCTCAATTTAGTCCTTGAGGTCGAAGTCCCAAAGTCATTTGGAGGCCATTTTGAATCTAGTTATGGGGCTTGCAGGCCCGTGGGGATGTCCGCCCCGTCAGCGAGGCTCCACTTTTGGTGCTTTAATGCTTTAAAGCAGATGCAAATGTCCGGGCAGGCCTTTGAAAATGAGAGCCCCACAGATAACTCTGCTTCCTCTCCCACTCCCCCAACCTCCCTGCGCCTCGCCCCCCCTACGTCAGCCGGTGGGTAAAAGTACCTGTGCTGGGAGCACTGTGGGAGGAAGGCTGAGGCCCGTCCCATGCACAAGGTTCTTCTTGCAGAATTTTTTCTTTGGACGTTTGCCCTTCCAGAAGTGGCAGGAAATTAAATCCCTGGGGAACGGCTGGGCACAAGCACACAGCGTCCTGCAAGTCCATTAAAAGGAACCCTAAGAGCTCTCTCTCCCTGGGGAGCTTTATTCAAATAAAGGTTCATTTCCATGGACTCAGAATGGGGAAGAAAAACCTTTTCAGGTGAAGCCCGGCGAGCATGAATGGGCAAATAACTCGTCATAACCAGTCCAGGTGATAACTATTTAATGACGTTCCTAGCAGGGCGCATCGCAACCGAAACGCAGCCAGCGCGAGGACGCCTGCAGCCAGAGGCCTTCCCTGCGCAGGGCGGCGGGGAGCCCGACCCTGGATCCATCATCCTGCAGGCCTGGTGCTGGAGCCAGCGAAGGCCTGGGCTTGCTATGACTGCAGGGATGGAGGGGCAACTCCCAACCATGTCCAGGGCCAGGTGAACCCCCCCCATTGCTTTGAATTCCGCGTGAAGCCCAGAACACCCCCCCCCCCTCCTTATTTCAGTGAAAGCAGAATGGGAGTTCAGAGAGGGCAGCGCTCGAGGGGCCACCGTTCCTGCCGGGGCCACTTCGGGATGTGAAAGCAGACGCAATTAGGATAAGACCCAATCTTCCATGTCTTAAGCGTGCCCTGGGTAATCAGACGGCTGACAGCACGGCCCCCCCCCTTCCTCCCCCCCTTTCATCCTTTGGCCAGACAGAAACAACAAAACCTTTTTAAAATAAAAATGAAACCAGTGATGATCGGATTTCCCTTTTGTGGCTCCTGAAAGAGAAAACAAGCCGTCAGGAATGATGAAGTGAAGGGGGTGGAGGCCACCGTCCACCTCTGGTTCTGAAAGGAGAAGGGGGGGGGGGGGGGGAGTCAGGCTAATCCAGTCTGGACAGCACCAGCGTGGGAACCTCCAAAGGGAGCGAGGAGCCCCCCCTCCCCCCTCGGCTTCCAGCCCTATTCAGCCACCCTCTTTAGCAAAATAACTAAGAGGATTTTGGCCTCTGAGATTAAGCGATCAGCAACGATCTTACAGAGAGAGAGAAAAGCAGAGCCTAAATGCATTTTTCCGGGAGGGCGTGTTCGGGGCTGGGTGATTGCTAAGGAAGTCCTGGTGGAGTGGATTACGCTCCTTCCTTTCTAATCCTAATGAAACTGGCAGCCTCGGGGATTTACCTTGATGCAGGACTTCAGGCCCCCAGAGTCTGCAGGGGGGGGGGGGGGGGGAAAGTCTCCTGGAAGGGAGAGGCAGAGATCAGAAAGAGAGAGAGAGAGGAGAGAGGCCTTGAAACAGGAGAAGGCCCGCAAACATCCCGCCGCAGAGCCTGGAGGAGGTGCAGAGCGTGCGCCTTCCTCGGCCGCAAGCAGGACGGGCACCGCTCACAGGCATCCGATTCAGCGCTCCTCCGGGCTGCCGAGTCTCCACTCTCTGCCGTGAGCGGGACGGGCTCCGCTCGCGGCCCCCCATGGCTCCTCTCCGCACCCCTAATGGTTGGTGCCCTAGGAGACTGCCTAGTTCACCTAATGGGACGCACCGGCCCTGCTCGGAGTCGTGCCACCTGCCTCCCCCCCCCCCCTTCCCCCACTTCACCGCGCTCCCGATCTTCAGTTTCAGAATCTGGAACGAACTTGTGGGCCGAGTCAGTATTTAAATGAGGCCCGCGGCAAGAAACGGGCAAAAGGAGGCGCTAGGGACACCAGCACGTCCCTAGCGCCTCCTTTTGGCCCGGAGCGGCGGCTGTCAGCGGGTTTGGACAGCCGATGCTCAATTTTGCCGGCGTCGGATCTCGAGCCCGCTGACGGCCACGGGCTCGGAAACCGGACGCTGGCAAAATTGAGCGTCCGGTTTTCGACCCGCGAGCCGCCAGCCGACTTCAATTTTTTTTTTGCTTTTTTTTTTTTTAACTTTTTTACCCTTCAGACCTCTGACTTAATATCGCCATGCTATTAAGTCAGAGGGTGCACAGAAAAGCAGTTTTTACTGCTTTTCTGTGCACTTTCCAGGTGCCCGGAGAAATTAGCGCCTACCTTTGAGTAGGCGCTAATTTCTGAAAGTAAAATGTGCGGCTTGGCTGCACATTTTACTTTCTGAATCGCGCAGGAATACCTAATAGGGCCATCAACATGCATTTATTTATTTATTTATTTATTTATTTATTTATTTAGAAGCTTTTATATATACGATGAAAGTTGGGAACATCTCATCGGTTTACAGTAAACAAAAAATGCAGGTAACGAGCTTTACAGAGAGCAATGAACAAGCCATAAAGTTGACAAGGTAGGGGGAAATACATATAAAGGGGCGAATCAACTAGGGCGTATTGCAGGATTAGAACTGAACAATATACAATAAGTGTGGGATCAAGCAGTGATTAAATAAGAAAGAAGTCACAAGTTAGAATAACGTAATACACAAATACGTAAGTCAGAATAACATAGTATTACACGGGGAGGAAGGCAGTTATGAGTAAGCTTGTGTAAACAGGAAAGTTTTCAGGTTCCTGAGGCAGGAGGGAGGGGAGCTTGTTCCATAGGACGGGTCCCGCCGCAGATAACGCCGGGCTCTGGTGGAGCAGAGTTTATACTGCTTAGGGGAAGGGATGGGAAGGGCTGCTCTGTGTTGCTGCCTTATGGGTCTGTCTGAGCTGTGGAAGGTGAGGCGCTCAGAGAACCAGTGCACGGTTTGGTTGGGAGAGCTCTGAGGAGGAGAGTGAGGGTTTTGTAAGTTATTCTTTCTGCGACAGGTAACCAGTGAGGGTGTTTTAACACCGGGGCGAAGTGGTCGTTTTTGTGCGTGTTAGTGAGGATGCGTGCAGCAGCATTTTGGAGTAATTGGTGTGGTTGAAGTGTGCTTTTGGGTAGACCTAGGAGAAGGGCATTACAGTAGCCAATTTTGGATAGGATGAATGCTTGTAGGATAGTGCGAAGTCGTAAGGTGTAGTAAGGGTTGATTTTTTGGAGGGTGTGCAGTTTGAAATAACAGGCTTTGAGAGTGTTGTTAATGTATTTATTGAAGGAAAGATGGTTATCGATGGTGATGCCAAGACCGCGTACATGTTCGTTGGAAACCAAGGGGGGAAGGGGGTTGTGCATGTTGCGGGCGCTATTAGGTTCGGCGGGTTGGACGCACATTTTCGGCCCCTTATTGAATAAGGGGTAAGGGAAAACGCGCGTCCAATGGCAGGTTAACAGTGCGCTCCGTCGGGGGCAGAATAGGTCCTGGCACTGCAGAGTACTGGGCATTCGCGTTAGAGCAATGGGCTGCAAGCTGGGGATTTAACGAGGGCCTCTGCCACCGACTTTATCACTACGTTTAAGATTCTAAGCTATGGGGGGTGAGGGAACAGGGAATTATTATATCCAAGGAAAGTTTGTAAACTGGCTAAAGTTAGAAGGTCAGTCTGGAAATATAAAAGATATTAAAACATTTTAAACTAACGCTGAGTCCAGATCTGCTTCCGAATGTAGCACAGGCAGCCCTTCTGGTTCCCTTTCAGAAAAGCCTCTGACCCTAAGCAGTTACTAGCTCCCTTGCAGTAATGCTCCTAACCAGTTACTAGCTCCCTTGCAGTAATACCCTAACCAGTTACTAGTTCCCTTGCAGTAATGCTCCTAACCAGTTACTAGCTCCCTTGCAGTAATACCCCTAACCAGTTACTAGCTCCCTTACAGTAATGCCCCTAACCAGTTACTAGTTCCCTTGCAGTAATGCCCCTAACCAGTTACTAGCTCCCTTGCAGTATTACCCCTAACCAGTTACTAGCTCCCTTGCAGTAATGCTCCTAACCAGTTACTAGCTCCCTTACAGTAATGCCCCTAACCAGTTACTAGCTCCCTTGCAGTATTACCCCTAACCAGTTTACTAGCTCCCCTGCAGTAATGCTCCTAACCAGTTACTAGCTCCCTTACAGTAATGCCCCTAACCAGTTACTAGCTCCCTTGCAGTATTACCCCTAACCAGTTACTAGTTCACTTGCAGTAATGCTCCTAACCAGTTACTAGCTCCCTTGCAGTAATACCGGCTTGTAAGTCCCTCCTGCCATGCAGAATGCACCCACTTACCTTGCATCAGTAACTGCCGGAGGCAGATTGTGTCAACCAGACCTGAGTGACTCCTTTGATCGGGGGACTAGAGAACTGGGCCTGTGCTGGACGGGCTTTTTACTTCCGTTTAGGGAAACCTTTTGATGCCGTCCCACATAAAAAGCGGATTAATAACCTGAGCAGCGTTACCAGCTGGTAGAGCCCAGGGAGCAGTGGAATTCAGACCGGCAGGGCGCTGCCCGAGTAACGCGCAGAACGATTAAAAGGGTCAAGAAAGAAGGCACAAAATGATAAGACGTCAATAACAGGGCAGGTTATCTGAAAGTTCGTCATCGGGGGCCACGCCTCCGGTTTCGGTGCTGGCCCGTTCTGTCCCGGCGGCAGGACACCACCTGTTTTGCAGCTCCAGCCGCTGTTTCTCCGCTTTCCCCGGGATGGTGCAGAAGCTCTTCTCGCTCATCTTGTCCTGCATTTTCTCTGTCGGCTTTGGAGGGAAAGGTGACCCAGCAGAGTGCCTCGGGGATCTGCTCTCTGCCCAGGTTGGTTCGCATCTCTGCGGGTGATATTGCAGAGGGTTGGAAGGAAAGGTTTGCCTTTTTTTTGCAGATGACACCTCAGATCTGTAACAGCTAGCCACATTTTCATGGAGTGAGCAGTCTCTTGATAATTCAGGACAATTGCTGCTGCCTGACGTACTTTGCTTTGCACTTGGCCATACAAGCAGTCCTGGGCTTTTTCCCTTTACTGTCTGCATATCAGTACCTCGGACCATAAAAGTCAGGGCTCTGACTTTTTCCTCCCCTGTCGTCAAAGTGGAGAGCGATGTTGGAGTTGCATCAAAATAATGAAAACTAATTGGTTAGGGGTAGTAATCTCCATGCCTTCGGTTAGGGGTAATAATCTCCATGCCTTCAGTTAGGGGTAGTAATCTCCATGCCTTCGGTTAGGAGTAGTCTCTATGCCTTCGGTTAGGAGTAGTAATCTCTATGCCTTCGGTTAGGGGTAGTAATCTCCATGCCTTCAGTTAGGGGTAGTAATCTCTATGCCTTCAGTTAGGGGTAGTAATCTCTATGCCTTCGGTTAGGGGTAGTAATCTCCATGCCTTCGGTTAGGGGTAGTAATCTCTATGCCTTCGGTTAGGGGTAGTAATCTCCATGCCTTCAGTCAGGGGTAGTAATCTCTATGCCTTCGGTTAGGAGTAGTAATCTCCATGCCTTCGGTTAGAGGTAGTAATCTCCCTGCCTTCAGTTAGGGGTAGTAATCTCCATGCCTTCAGTTAGGGGTAGTAATCTCTATGCCTTTGATTAGGGGTAGTAATCTCTATGCCTTCGGTTAGGGGTAGTAATCTCCCTGCCTTCGGAATGGGTAGTAATCTCCATGCCTTCAGTTAGGGGTAGTAATCTCCATGCCTTCAGTTAGGGGTAGTAATCTCCCTGCCTTCGATCAGGGGTAGTAATCTCCATGCCTTCGGTTAGGGGTAGTAATCTCCCTGCCTTCAGTTAGGGGAGTAATCTCCCTGCCTTCAGTTAGGGGTAGTAATCTCCATGCCTTCGGTTAGGGGTAGTATTCTCCCTGCCTTCAGTTAGGGTAGTAATCTCCATGCCTTCGGTTAGGGGTAGTAATCTCCAGGCCTTCGGTTAGAGGTAGTACTCTCCATGCCTTCGGTTAGGGGTAGTAATCTCCCTGCCTTCAGTCAGGGGTAGTAATCTCCATGCCTTCGGTTAGAGGTAGTAATCTCCATGCCTTCGGTTAGGGGTAGTAATCTCCATGCTTTCAGTTAAGGGTAGTAATCTCCAGGCCTTCGGTTAGGGGTAGTAATCTCCATGCCTTCAGTCAGGGGTACTAATCTCCCTGCTAATCTCCATGCCTTTGGTTAGGGGTAGTAATCTCCATGCTTTCGGTTAAGGGAAGTAATCTCCAGGCCTTCAGTTAGGGGTAGTAATCTCCCTGCCTTCAGTTAGGGGTAGTAATATCTTCGGTTAGGGGTAGTAATCTCCCTGCCTTCAGTTAGGGGTAGTAATCTCCATGCCTTCAGTTAGGGGTAGCAATCTCCATGCCTTCGGTTAGGGGTAGTAATCTCCATGCCTTCAGTTAAGGGTAGCAATCTCCATGCCTTCGGTTAGGGGTAGTAATCTCCAGGCCTTCAGTTAGAGGTAGTAATCTCCAGGCCTTCGGTTAGGGGTAGTAATCTCCATGCTTTCGGTTAAGGGTAGTAATCTCCAGGCCTTCGGTTAGGGTAGTAATCTCCATGCCTTCGGTTAGGGGTAGTAGTTCTCACTCCCTGCTGGTTACTCCCATGCACTCTTGTCTTCATTTCCACCTCTAGCTTTAGGAATCCACACTATTTATCTCAGGCCTTTTTTAATTCTTTTACTGTTTTCATCTTCACCGCCTCTTCCGGAAGGGCATTCCTGGCATCCATCACCCTCTCCATGAAGAAATATTTCCTGACATTGGTTCTGAGTCGTCCTCCCTGGAGTTTCATTTCATGGCCTCCAGTTCTACTGCTTGCTTTCCAACAGCAAAGGTTCGAGGATTGTGCATCATTAAAACCTTTCAGGTATCTGAAGGTCTGTATCATCTCTCCCCCTGAACCTCCTCTCTTCCAGGGTGTACATATTCAGATCCTTCAGCCTCTCCTCATAAGTCTTCCGATGTTTGACCTCATACCATTTTGGTTGCTCTTCTTTGGACTGCCCCTATCCTGACTTTATCCTTTTTGAGATACAGGCACCAGTACTGAATGCAATACTCCAGGTGAGGCCTCACCAAGCACCTGTACGAGGGCATCACTATCTCCGTTTCCTTGCTGGTTTATTCCTCTCTCTATGCAGCCCAACATTCTTCTGGCTTTAGCTATCTCTTGTCACATTGCTTCACCATCTTCAGATCGCCAGACACTATCACCCCAAGGTCCCTCTCTTGCTCCGTGCACAACAGCCCTTCACCCCCCCCCCCCCCCAATCACATACAGCTCTTTTGGATTACTGCACCCCAGATGCAGGACTCTGCACTTCTTGGTATTGAATCCCAGCTGCCAAAACTTAGATCACTCTTCGAGCTTTCTTAAATCACTTTTCATTTTCTCTACTCCTTCAGGTGTGTCCACTCTATTGTTGCAGCTCCTGGCCATGGCAGGCCTCGGCCAGTCCCCCCTACCTTCTCCGCTACTGGCCACTGCCGCAGTCCAGCGCGCCACGCTCCACAGCAGGCCGACCGCAGCCTTCCACGTGGCTGCAAACACCGACCTCCTCCGTCTGGCAGGGCTCTCCCTAGGTGTGCACGCGCGGGAGACTCCGCCCTTTAAAGAGGCCGCGGCGGGAAACCTGGCCCGGCCCCGGGAGATGACATCACTCTGGAGGGGTATTTAAACCCCACAGCAGTCTCCAGCTCTTTGCCTTTGGAACAGGTATCTCTTCGGAGTGCTTATTGCTGTTCCAGACTAGAGATGTGCTTTGTTTAAAGATATTGGTTCAGGCTTCGGATTGGGCGCTCCGCGGAAAAATACATTTTCCCACAGTTCTTTTTTTTTTCGGCTATTTTTGATGAAGTGCGTTAGTGCACACTAATGGGCCTTACTGCGCACTAACAACCAATTAGTGCGCACTATCTCAGCATTAGTGCGCAGTACACCGAACGAGACAGTGTGCACTAGCTAGACGTTAATGCGCATTAAGGCCATTAGTGCGCAGTAACAGGTTAGTTAGTGCGCCCTAATAGAACTATAGTGCACTAAGTATGTAGTAGTGTGCTGTAACTAATGTTAGTGCACACTAAAAAAATGCAACTTAAAAATTAAGAAGTATCAATTCAGAGGAGTTCGTTAACTAGAAAAAGAGTGTGCACTAATTGGTATTACTGCGCACTAAGAGATATGCAGTGCACAGTAATTCCGTTAGTGCACACTAACATGAAATACGAATTTTGCCAAAATTTTTGGCAAAAATCGCTTCGTATATTGGTGCTACCGAACCATGATGAATTAGGCAATATCGTTGACATTGTCTAATTCGTGAAAAACGAATGCACATCCCTATTCCAGATGCCTCTTGTGCCCATTCCTGCTTTGATCCTGATCCTAGTTCCGTTCCTGCTTCTGTTCCAGCCCTTGAGTTCCTGCATCTTGTCCTGGTGCTCCAGTTCCTGCTTTCCTGCCCATGCCTTCATTCCTGTCTCCACGCTTCTCATCGATCCTCAGTTCCTGACCTCATCCTTGGCTTGATCTCCTGGTTTGACCCCAGCTTGTCTTCTTGTCTCTGCTTATCTGCTGCCCGTCTCGACCCTTGGCCTTGTACTTCGCTCTTGCTTTCCTGCTGCCTGCCCTGGATCTTCGGATTGGATCCTGTTCTGCACCTTCGCTGCCAGCCCAGACCCAGACCTCTGATCCTGTCTTCATCTCAGCTTCATCGTCTTCATTGAGGCACCTGCACCTAAGTCCTGCCAGCCCGGGCACCCAAGGGCTCAACCTGCGGGGAATGAGGGCAGGTATAGGTGAAGGTCCTGCCGAGTTGTCCTCACCAACTCCACCTACCAGAGACGAGATCCATTGGGGGCAATCCCTCAGTGGTTACATCATCACTCATCCCGGCCCAAGGGTCCACAACCATAACAGTTTGCAAAGGCCATGGACCTGGTGGACTTGTCCGATCTTCAGGCCATTCCGGGCTTGGCCCATCGTTTGCAGCAGCAGCAGAAATGCCTTGAAGTTTTGTCCACTACAGTGGAGCGCTTTGCTAATCGCCTGGAGCCCGCTTCTGGCTCCGTGGCAGCAGCCCCTCCCCAGTGATTCCTGCTTCACCGTCTCCATTGTTAAATTTGCCTGCTCCACCTTGTTACGCCGGGGATCCAAGGCAATGCCGAGGGTTTCTGAACCACTGTTTTATGAGGTTCTCCCTCCAACCCACGCAGTTCCCAACTGACCAGGTCAAGACTACATTCATCCTATCCCTGCTGGACGGCAAGGCCCCGGCCTGGGCTTCTTCGCTGTAGGAACGCGGGGATTCTGTTCTCGGAGACCTGCCCCAGTTTGTCCAAACCTTCCGCCAGGCGTTTGATGAGCCTGGTCGCCAATCCACCCGCCGCCTCTGACATACTCCATCTCCGTCAGGGTTCCCGTACGTTGGCTGAATATGCAGTGGACTTCTGCACCCTGGCTTCCGAACTGGGCTGGCAGGAAGACAGCCTATGCAGCATCATTCTCGAAGGTCTGTCCTCACATATAAAGGATGAACTGGCTGCTTGAGAACTCCCAGAGGAACTGGAGGCACTCATCGACCTGGCAGGTCGGATTGACCGGCGACTTCAGCAGCCACATGAAAGAACTGAAACCAGCTCGTCAAGCAGTTCCTTAGGCACCAACCTTTCTTGCCCTTTGGTTTCCCCAGCAGCTCCTGAGACTCCGTCTGAACGCAGGGAGGAGCCCATGCAGCTGGGCCGAAGTCGTTTAACCGCGGAGAAGAAGCAGCGCTGCAGGTCCCTTGGACTTTGCCTGTACTGTGGCGGCAAGGGTCACCTATTGACCCAATGACCTGAGCTTCCGGGAAACTCTCGGGCCTAGGTGACACCGGGGAGCTGAACTTTGGCTGCATCAATTCCGCTCCCCAATGCATGGTTCCGGTGACACTCCAGTTTTCTGGAGGATCCTTTACAACTCTGGCCTTCATTGACTTTTGGGCCAGAAGGAAATTCATTCTGGCCAAACTGGTACACCAACTGCAACTTCCAGTGATGGGTCGTACCCCACCATTACTGGTTTCTTCCATCAGGGTGATCCTCTTCCCAGTCGAGTCACTCTCTACACAGCTCCAGTGACCCTCCATACTGGGTTTCTTCACAAGGAGGAGATGTCCTTCTTCATCCTGGAGAAAGCCATTCACCCAGTGGTACTAGGCTTTCCTTGGTTGCAAAAACCCTCGCCTATCATTGACTGGAAGACTCTACAAATCACGGCCTGGGGGCCCGATTGCTTTACTACCTGTCTACATCAGATGCCCCAGCCTCAACTCGTACTCGCAGTTACCACCTTCCTCTACCTCCATAGTACATTGACTACTCTGACGTGTTCTCCAAAGAGGAGGTGGAGGCTTTCCAGAGCATCACATTTTCGATTGTGCCATCAGCCTCCTGCCCACACAGTTCCGCCTTGTGGACAGGTATATCCACTTTCTCTGCCTGAGACCCAAGCAATGTCCCAATACATTAAGGAAAACCTTGACATGGGGTTCATTCGCCCCTCCACTTCTCCAGCAGGCGCTGGATTCTTTTTTGTAGCCAAGAACAGCTCGTTAAGACCCTGCATTGACTACCAGGGACTCAATGCTATCACTCACAGAGGATCGCTACCCACTCCCATTTATTCCGGAACCCTTGGACCATCTCCAAGGAGCCAGAGTTTTTACAAAACTGGACCTTCGCAGGGCCTACAATCTGGTTTGAATAAAGCCTGGGGATGAGTGGAAAATCCGCTTTCAAAACACGCGATGGTCATTACGAATACCTAGTAATTCCTTTTGGATTGTGTAACATGCCAGCGGTTTCCAAAACCTGATGAATGAAGTCTTTCGGGACATGCTCCATAAGGGAAGTAATCGTCTATCTTGATGATGTCTTGATCTACTCTAAGGACTTGGCTTTGCATTGTACCGATGTCCGTCGGGTTTTCCAGTGCTTAAGGGAACAATGCCTGTTTGCAAAACTTGAAAAATGCCTCTTCAAATAGGAGTCTTTGCCCTTTTTGGGCTTTATTATTTCCACCTCCGGCTTCCGAATGGACCCGGACAAGCTAACCAGCATCCGGGAGGGCCGCAATCGGTGGGACTTCGTTCATTGCAGCAGTTCCTTGGCTTCACCAACTTTTACAGGAATGTCATTCCACGGTATTCCCATATCATAGCACCACTAAGAGCTGAGGCTGTCCAAGCCTTTGAGGAACTAAAAAGGTCATTCCTACAAGAGCCTTGTCTCCACCACCTTGACCCTGCTCGCCCGTTCATTGTGGAAATGGACGCCTCCACATAGCCGTGGGGGCAGTCCTCAGTCAGTTCTCCAGCCAAGGGGCGTTACTCCCCTGTTCCTTCTTCTCCCACACATTTTCTTCCACAGAAAAAAACTACAGAATCGGAGATAAAGAACTGTTGGCCATAAAGATGGCCTTTGAAGAATGGAGACAATAGTTGGAGGGGGCACAACACCTCATCACTGTCTACACTGACCATTAGAGTACCTTAGCAAAGCACAGCGTCTGAACACACGCCAGGCCCACTGATCTCTTTTCTTCAGCCGGTTCAAATTTGTACTGCGCTATCGTCCTGCAACAAAAAATGTTCAGGCAGATGCCCTGTCTAGACTTCACGAATCAAGGACACACCAAACCTACCTCGCTACATCTTGGACCCTGCCAAAGTCCTACTAGCCATCACCAACACTGTACCTCAAGAGAAGAGCATGGTCCCACTCCGCCTTCGACCCAAGGTACTAACTTGGGCTCACGATTCCCTCACTGCCGGACACCCGGACAGAACACGAACCTTGGAACTGTTGTCCCGTTATTATTGGTGGCCCCGTATGGCCCAGGACGCTCGTGCCTATGCTAGTTCCTGTCCGACTTGTGCGCAACAAAAACCACTGCCTGGCCAGCCGTGGGGACTCCTACAGCCTCTTCCTCAGGAACCATGGCCCCACATCTCCACGGACTTCATGGTAAACCTGCCCACCTCCTCTGGCAACCAGGTGATATGGGTAGTAGTTGACAGGTTCTCCAAGATGGTGCATTTGTACCCCTACCCAAGTTGCCATCGGCTCCTGAGTTGGCACGACTTTTTACCCTGCATATCTTCTGTCTACATGGTCTCCCCCTGCACATCGCGTCTGATCGTGGTCCCCTATTCTCGGCCAAGTACTGGCGCGCGTTGTGCAAAACATTTGGTGTGCAATTGGACTTCACTACAGCCTTTCATCCTCAAGGGAATGGGCAAACCGAATGGATCAACCAGGGGTTGAAGACCTTCCTCCGCTCTTTTGTTGGAGCTGCCATGATGACTGGGCCGCACTACTGCCATGGGCAGAATTTTCACACAATTCACATGTACACTCTGCTACTGGGATTTCTCCCTTCCAAGTTGTTTAAGGCAAACATCCAAGGCCTCCTTTGCCCTTACCCTCTCTCCATACCTTCTCCGGCAGCCCAGACTCACGGCGAACAGATGCACAAGTTGTGGGAGGCTACTAATACTAACCTGTTGAAAGCTTCCAATTCAACCAAGCGAGTGTTGGATAAGCGCCATCGTCCTGCTCCAATCTTTAACTCGGGGGACCGGGTTTGGCTCAGCACCGGCCACATCCACCTTCAGGGTCCATCAATGAGGCTGGCACCTAGGTACATTGGATCGATATCTTTAAACGAAGCACATCTCTAGTCTGGAACAGCAACTAGCACTCCGAAGAGATGACCTGTTGAAAAGGCAAAGAGCTGGAGACTGCTGTGGGGTTTAACTACCTCTCCAGAGTGACATCATCTCCCGGGGCCGGGCTGAGGTTTCCCGCTGCGGCCCCTTTAAAGGGTGGAGTCTCCTGTGCGTGCGCACCTTGGGAGAGCCCCGCCAGACGGCAGCCCAGGGATTTTCTGGGATGCGGGATGGGGTGAGAGGGTTTGGGTTAGGGAGATGGGGGAGATCGAGGAGGGACCCCGGACTATGTTGTGTATTGAGAAAATGTGAGGGGGCTGGGTGGGAGATGGGGCTACCCCATGGGCCGATAGGTGAGCTGAGGGGAGGATTAGGTCCAATCCTAACATTAGTTTCAGGTACATAATGGGGTGGGGGGTGGGGTATAGGGCCTGCAGTCTCACTAACATTTTTGTATTTCTTTGTTGGCACTTTACCATCTGTATAATTTGTATATAACTTTTTAAGGTAAAATTATTCAGATACAAATACCCAGCTAACCTTAAATCTAACCAGCTTGTGAAGAAGTATACAGGAAAAAGCGTGGGAACACCTTCCAGTTCCCATTATCTAGCTGTAACGTTTTGGCCGGTCACAGGATGTCCCACGACCAGCCCCATTCACCACCCATCTTCGCAGTTCAGGGTCTCCTAGGTACGCGTGTGTTCGGCGCGGCACCTTTTAAAGGCCCTACGGTGGGAAAGCCCACAGGGTATTTAAACCCCCACTTCACAGGTCCTCCTGTTCCTGCAGTGCGTGTGGCTCTTGCTGTCTGATGCTTGCCTTGCCTTGCTGCCTCCTTGCCCATTCTTGTTCTTCCTTATCCTGCCTTGCTTTATTTGTTTCACCCGTGTCTTGGTCCCCTTTCTTTGTCCTGCCTGACCCTTGGCTTTGGACCATGACTTCGCTCTTGGACTGACGCCTGCCCTGACCTCGGCCTCAAAGCTGCCTGACCGCTGCTTTCCCCGACCTTGGCCATGGATCTTGACATAGTTTGCTCGCTGCCCCCCCCAGACCTTAGCCCGTTATTCAACTTCGTCTGACTGCTCAACCTGAGGGGAACGGGGCTTGTATAGGTGAGCCCCCAGACCCAGTCCTTGTAAAAGTGATTCCACCGACTGTCAGTGTGGGCCTAGTAGGTTCAATCACACCACAGTCAAAGGGCTGACATCCATGACACTAGCTTAGTCCACCTTAAGGTGCAGCCCAGAAAAGAATCCTGGCCACGGGCCATTTCCATAAGCAGCAGAGTAAAAGAACAGGTCCAGGAGAGAACGGAGGCTCTAGAGAGGAGGGGATGGCAGACCCTACACTAAGATTAGTTTTGATTGCTATAACTTTTAGAAACATAGAATAAGAATCAGGGGGGTTTCCAAAATGGCCGCTGGCACCACTTTCTCCCGCTGAGGCTGGTTTTCATTTTTAAAAGAATTTCCACATTAAAAAATTACCATTTACCACATCAATGGGAAAATGGAAGGAGAAGGCTCGTACCTTCCCTGAGGTTTCTTCGCCGGTTCTTACTGGCCCTATCGACAAGTTTGTCGCTAGCTGAGGAGATTCAGCTCAGTGTTCAGGGTCTGGAGAAATGTCCTTGGGCAGCGCGACATGTGAAGGCTTGGTGCCGCTCTCCCCAGATTCTATCATTTCTCTATCGCCGGATGGCCATTCCCTACTCCCCCCCCCCCCCCCAATCAGCCCTTGCCTGGTGTCGGTGCAGGAGTTGTTGCCTGTGCTGCGGTGGATTCGTGGCTAGAAAGCACTGCAAGATCATTGCCGGGCACTGCAGCTGTTCTTGCTGCTGCCCGTGGCGGAGGGAGTTGCAGGACCAGGAGAAGGAAGATTGGGGCAAGATGGCGCTCCCTCTGTGCCCCATGTTGTGGATATGGGTGAACCCTCACTTGCATCTCAGATTATTGTCTAAACCCACAACTGTTATTTTAGATTCTTTTTGGGAAGCAATTGTTGGTCTCTCCTCGCAGTTGGTACAATATGTAATCTCTCAGCAATCCCTTTCCATATCCCTACAAACTGCACACAAGGATCTGGAAAACCTTTCTGTACAAGTTCTGTACAAGTTCCTTTCTGCAGGAAAATGATGGGATTACATCAAAGGGGCATTGGGCTTTGCAATAGAAAACGGAATCCTTGGAAAACGTGATCAGATCTAAAAATATTAGGTTGATACATTTTCCCAGGCGGAAAACAGTGTCACCAGCTCAGGTGCTGAGAAGATATTTTATGAAGGCTTTGAAAATTCCTGAGAAGGTTTTAACCACCTTATTGCTAAGGCCTATTATTTGCCATCCCTAAAGATTTCACAGCCAGATTTCGAACAACCACCTTCCTCACTTTCTAGAGCGTTCTGCTACTACAGGCTTCAAATCTAATAGCTTATGTTTGTGGTGGATTCGAATTGGGATTTGGTGATGAGACATTTCTTTCGTAATAGATTAAATAATTTTTTTAACATTCGCGTTAACATATTTCCTGATGTGGCAAAAGCAACCCAGCTTAGAAGAAAGAGATTTCTAATATTGAGGCCTTGAGTGGTACAACATTGGGCATTGTTTTGGTTATATTTCCCTTGTAAATGAGTGGTTAAGCTGCAAGGGGTTAAATATATTTTTTTGATCCCCAACAATTATCTAGCTTTATAACTCAGAGGCAAACCCCTATTACCCCATTGGTTTCGTCCTCTCCTTTGTTACCAATCTTCTGTAATGAAAGCTAAGGATATTTGTTTCACTGAGCTTATTGTCAAGCTTCGTTGTCTTATATTTTTACTGTTTAATTTGATTCCTCTCTTCTTGCGTACGCTCCCCTAATTATGGGCTAAAGTTTGATCAAAATTTTCCTTATGCAAATTTTGATTGCTAGTTTGATTAGTTTCTTTTTTTTTCTGAACAAAAATTATTTCTTGGAATTATTGTAAAACCTATAAATAAATAATTTAAAAAAGAGAAAGAAAAAAAAAGAAACATAGAAACTTGACGGCAGAAAAAGACCGTATGGACCATCCAGTCTGCCCAGCCATCCAATTAATTAACTCTCATCACTTCCTTAGAGATCCCCTGTATTTATTTCATGCTTTCTTGAATTCAGACACTGTTTTTGTCTCCACCACTTCCACTGGGAGGCCGTTAGATGCCTCCACCACCCTCTCCTTAAAGAAATATTTCCTAAGATTACTCCTGAATCTACCCACTTTCAACCTCATCTCATGACTCCTTGTTCTAGAGCCTCTTTTCCATTGGAAAAAGGCTCACCTCCTGTGCATGGAAACCTTTGAGATATGTGAATGTCTCTATCATATCTCCCCTATCTCCCCTTTCCTCTAGGGTGTGCAGGTTTAGATCTTTAAGTCTACCCCCCTATGCTATAGAAGGAAGACCACTGCCCATTTTAGTAGCCCCCTCTATACCGACTCCCTCCTGTTTCTATCCCTTTGAAGGTTTGGTCTCCAGAACTGTTCTCAGTATCCATGTGAGGTCTCACCAGGGCCCTATACAGGGGGCAGTATCACCTCCCTATTCTGCTGACCATTCCTCTCCCTATGCAGCCAAGTATCTTTCTGGCTTTTATCGCTGTTTTATCCACCTGTTTGGACACCGTAAGATCATCAGGTACAATCAGCCCCAGATCCTGAATCTTTTTTTGTGCTTAAAAAGAATTTCACTCTGAATACTGTACCTCTCCCTTGGGTTTTTGCATCCTAACCGCATTACTCTGCATTTTTTAGCATTAGATCTTAGCTGCTAGACCTTAGACCATTCCTCGAGCTTCGCTAGATCCCTCCTCATGTTTTCCACTCCTTCCTGGCTGTCGACCTTCTTACAGATTTTGGTATCATTGGTAAAAGACAAACCTTTCCCGACAACCCTTCCATTTTGATTTAAAGCTGCTGAGGTAAGCAGACTTTTTTCTGTTGTTTTCTAAATAATAAATGCATTCTGTGAAGAAAAAGTCAGGAGTTCAAACTGTTTGTCCTCTGGCATCCTCCTAAACCCTGGTATCACATAGCTACTGTATATTCAAACCTGCTCAGATATCTTACCAGCTCTCTAATTTTCCAAATGTTGACCTGACCGTGTGAGACAGAAATTACAGTGAAAGTGGATTCATGCTGAATTCTTTAAATGGAAGCAGAAGAGTGAGAAATTTTGGGAAAGTTGAATGATAAATGACATTGTTTTGTGAGCATGTGTCTGCGAATCTGAACAGAAGATATAATGCCAAGGATAAAACTTACTTACTGCTCTGAAGTAATTGTAAGAGACGTTTGCTGTAAAACTGAATTAATATGAACAGAAAAAATATAATTCCAAATTTTGCCCAGTGGCTGTGCTAATCTAAGCACAGGAAGGTGTGCCTCTGAGAGCTAACTTGCATTGGCTGGTAAAATTCAAAACACAAGAGGGTCACACATCTGTTACATTTGTTTTCCTAGTTAGAATTCAGTTTTCACTAAAGAAAGAGAACATTCTTTCTCTAGATTTCTGGAAGAAGGATGTGAGAGTGTAGATAGTATTTATTTTGTTATTTGAGAATAGGGAGGCAGGTCACTTCACTGATCTATGTGGTCCAGCTATAAGAACATAAGAAGCTGCCATGCTGGGTCAGACCAAGGGTCCATCAAGCCCAGCATCCTGTTTCCAACAGTGGCCAATCCAGGCCACAAGAACCTGGCAATGACCAGTTGTAATAATACTTTTACCTTTATCCTTTTGGTACTCAATTTGTCATCGAGTCCAATATAAAGTCCGATGTAGCTGAAAAGACCATATAAGCAAAGGCCCATTAATATCCTCGAACTCTGTTGAAGTACAGAAAGTTAAAGGGGGCTCTGTAAGGCCTTCTTACTTGCTGGGTAAATCCAAATTGTCTAGAAAGGTTTCAGCCTCAGCAACAGTGGCAAACATCATCGGTTTAGTAGCAGGCATAGTTTTGCTGGGTAGAAGAGCGGGAAAGGCATCTTCAGGTTAACAAATGGGGGAGGACAACTTCCTCTGCACCGAGACGCCTGTCCAAGAGCTGATGGGGATTGTTCTCCCTCTAAAAGTTCGACCTTTTGTGTTTGACGACTTACACGCTCGTGTGTCTGCAAATAGATACCGGTATCTTAAACTTTGGGTGCGCAAAACACTTCTCTTAGCAAAAAAAGGTTATTCTGCATAATTGGCTTCTGTCCGAAGCACCTATATTTCCTCAGTTAAAGATAAAGACAGTTTTACTTCACATGAGCTATGGAATATCACATTGAAAAAACTGACCTGACTATCAAGCGAAAATCTTTTCTGAAAATATGGGATTTGTATTTGCAAGAATTTGGAGTTTTTATTTAAATATTCTTCAGTGATGGTTGCCTGATTTTACTGGCTGTTGTAATGCTTGGTTTGTTTTTATCTTGATCACCACTGACATATTTGACTGCATCTGGAGTTTTGGGGGGGGATATGCTTTGGGGTGGGATTTTATTTCATGTTGGTTAAATAGCTGTTTGTTTGTTTGTTAGTGTATGATACTAATTCTTTGGTCAGTGTCTGAGGGTATGCAGTCACATCTCTTCATTATTGTTGTGCATTTGACTGTGTCAAAACTTAATAAAAAGATTTGAAACATAAACGTAGTTTTCTGTTATTTAACTATGAGAGTTAAAAGCATTTTCTTATCTCTAGGCCGCAAGATCTTATGCAAAGGTGGCCCAGTAGCCTCCTGTTAGAAGACACTTACACACATTTGTAACTTTGCTGCATGCAAGGAAGACTTTTTTATCTGTCTCTCAACTTATCTAAACAAAAACAGCTTCACACACTTGAATTGTTTCTATTTCTGAGAACAACAATATGAAGCACTTCAACTGTCATCATGTTTAAGCAATTAATTGTCTCTTTGTGTTATGCTCAGGCTTGTGAACCCTTGCGCCGACGGGAGGATGGAATACCTCAGGAGGAAGATCCGTAGGTTCTCCCGTCGGGTGGTGAGGCAGAGAGAAGATGTGACCAGCTGACCCTCGGCACTGGAGACTGAGGCAACTGTGAAGGCAGACGAAGAGTCGAGGAGAGGAGCTGTGTCTTCACCACTGGAAGTCCGCGGTCCCCCCAGGAGGAGCCCGTAGGGACCCGGACCGCTGGGACTTAGGTGGACCTTTGAGAGGTCAAGGAGTCGAGAGGTCAGTGCAACCAGTCCGAGGTCTTACACCGAGGGATCGCCGCTTGCCAGTCCGAAGTCACACACCAGGAATCATCGCTTGCCAGTCCGAAGTCAGGAACCAGGAACACCAAGACGAGACAGGAACAAGGATCAAGGCACTAGAAGACTCACCGAAGCAAGCAGACTCGACTATGTGGAATGTTGCCAAGTCAAGGAATGAGCAGAGGAAGCCTCCCTTTATACTTCCTCTGCTCTGGCTCATTAGAACCAGCTGTAAGTAGTTAAGGGGCCTGGCCCCTTTAAATCTAGGGAGGAGGCACGGCCTCACGCCTAAAGATGGCGGCGGCCATCTTGGATTTCCTCTGCGGAGGAAAGACTGCCAGACGCCGTGAGGGAGGAGCAGGGACGGCTCCCCACCCAGCGGCCATTTCGGGGACCCGCGCTGGAGCGACGGGCACAGGGTCAGGGGTTTCCCCCGAAGCTTTCGCCGCGGGTCACCGCCGCGGGCAAGGTAGGGGGCCGCGGTCATGGCCTGCCACGGCCGCGGAATACAACACTTTGCTATGTATTTAAGCAAAAGCAGTTTTTTATATGTAACTACAATTATTTATTTTATTGTGTGTCCAAGCTTTATTATGGCTATCATTTTCTTCACTATATGCAAACCAATGTTATTTCATGTATGCAATTATAATGTTCTTTTTTACGCATAGGAGATTCATATATATCACTTAGCATCTATTTCACATAGCATGCTACCTACTATCCCTATGTGTTACATCTAGATGTCTTCACATCCTCTGTCCCTTCATTCTAACACACCAGTCCAGTGCACCAAAGAGGACTACCACAACATGCAGGGGATTAACTGAGGAAATTGTGAACTAACACATCACACTGCACCACACATTTAAACATTCAACTTTTCAAATCCAAATTCAGAGCTCTGATTTACATATTATACATACACTTTGAAATGTCTGTATGCCAATGCCAGAAGTATAAGAAGTAAGATGGGAGAGTTAGAGTATATTGCAGTGATTGATGAGATTGACATAATTGGCATCTCAGGGACCTGGTGGAAGGAGGATAACCAATGGGACCATGATATATCAGGGTACACATTATATCACAATGATAGGGAGGCTCAATTTAGTGGGGTTTGGTTTTTTATGTCCAGGAGGGCATAGACTCCCAACAGGATAAAATTATATAAGAGACTAAATGCACAGTAGAATCTATATGGGTAGAAATCCCATGTATATTGGGTAAGTGTTATAATTAGTGAGGTTTGGGTGGACCTTTGGACACTGTGGCAGCTGACCACGCCCACAGGGGGAAGTCCCTTGAGGGGCCACAGGTCAGACTCAGCTTAGGATACACAAACATAGAGACTGATCTTTTATTAGACAATGTGATGAAGCCACCAGAGGTGGCAGTGGTGAGCAGAAGAAGTACAGTGGCGTAGCTAGACAATTTGGCGCCCGGGGCAAGAGACTTCTTCGGCGCCCCCTCCCTCCATCAATGATTTGCATTGAAATCGGTGCTATTTTTCTGCACTCATTTTTATGAGCGCGCGTGCAAATAAGATAATTTCAAAACAGCTGATGAATAGAATATCCAATAATTAAAGATTAATGCAAATTTTGAAAGCTTTACCAAACACCAATAAAATATTTCAAACAGCAGACACATCACATACTACCCAATAATTAAAATGGTAGTCAATCAAGAAAAATGAACTTAAAAAGCCACCTTTACTTACCCTCTCCAGCAGTTCTCCTCTTAAAATTTAGTAATTTCATCTTTCATCCAACTTTTCAACAAAATCAGCACAAAAGTTGAGGTATATGTATTATCACACTTCATTTTTTTAAACTGGCAGATTCCTTTCTCATATACACATCACATCACATCCACATCCACACACACACACACACAGAAGCTCCATTCCTTTCTTACATATACATCACATCACATACACACACACACACACACATACACATACACACACACACACACACCACACACACACACACACAGAAGCTCCATTCCTTTCTTACATATACATCACATCACACACACACACACACACACACACACACAGAAGCTCCATTCCTTTCTTACATATACATCACATCACACACACACACACACACACACAGAAGCTCCATTCCTTTCTTACATATACATCACATCACACACACACACACACACACACACACACACAGAAGCTCCATTCCTTTCTTACATATACATCACATCACACACACACACACACACACACACACACACACACACACACAGAAGCTCCATTCCTTTCTTACATATACATCACATCACACACACACACACACACACACACACACACACACACAGAAGCTCCATTCCTTTCTTACATATACATCACATACACATACACACACACACACACACATACATACACACACACACACACACACACACACACACACAGAAAGAAGATCGGCGCAGCCGGTCTGGCTGATCATGTGGCCGAAGAAAGGAAGATCGGTGCAGCCGGAGACCAGCTGCCGAGACTTACGGGGCGCTACGGCAGGCAGCCAGCCCCCGACTCTCCCTGCCTCCCCCCCCCCCCTGGTGGTCCAGCGGAGGGCCCGGGAGCGATCTGCCACTCCCGGGGCCTCGGTTGCCACTAAGCAAAATGGCGCCGGTGACCTTTAGCCCCTACCATGTGACAGGGGCTGAAGGCCACCGGCGCCATTTTGCTTAGTGGCAGCGGAGGCCCCGGGAGCGGCAGATCGCTCCCGGGACCTCCGCTGGACCACCAGGGGGGGTGTCGGGAGGGTGACACTGGCGGGGCGGCAGGGCGAGTCGGGGGCTGGCTGCCTGCCGCGGCGCCCCCTAAGTCTCAGCGCCCTAGGCACAGGCCTAGCTCGCCTAGTGGTTCCGCCGGCCCTGAGGCAGAGCCAGGCGTTCTGGCGCCCCCTTAGACCCGGCGCCCGGGGCGGCCGCCCACCCCGCGCTACGCCACTGCAGAAGTAGCCCGGCTGGGCTGGTATCCCTCAGGCACTGGAACAGCAACTCCTCCGGTAGCAGTGCTAAAATGGAAAGAACTGAGAATAATGAGTACAGGGGAATGTGCACAAAACCCCAGTATGAAGAACCCCAGGATAGGGAGAGCAGGCCCTCGAGGAGCGAGTACCTGATCCCTGAGAGCTGAGAGGCTTGAAGGTGATGTACTCACACAGCGGTTCCACGTAGGAGATGGCACTAGGGCTGGAACGGAGGCAGGCCCTCGAGGAGCGAGTATCTGGTTCCAGGGAACAGCTCTGAGGTGAAGATGGTAGTACTCACTGGTGTTGAAGATAGCGAATCCTTCCAGGCAGAAGAGAAGGTAGGAGCAGGCAGCGAGTCAGGGAACATGGGCCCTCGAGGAGCGAGTACTGGTTTCCTGATAGCGACCTGAAAAGCAAGTGAGGCCCCTAAGGAGCGGGTACCCGTTAGCATTAAGAGTCCAATGGAAGATTGGAGAGGCAGAGTAGCTGGGTACGGAGAGCGAATCCCATCCGTAAGATTATCCCTTGCTACCTCAAAGGCTAGCAAACATCATAGGCTTTAAATATCCGGGCAGCATGACGTCATCACAGGGGGACGCCCCTGAGGTTCGTGCCAAGTAGGAAATAAGAGTGAGGGCTGCGCGGCATGCACACACTAAGGTACCAGCGGAGCATGGCGGGAGGCAGCGCCCAAGCCGGTCCGGGGACGCCGGAGAGGACAGCAGGCAGGTGCCATGGCAGCCAGGCGTCCATCCATAGCAAGAGGAGGTGCAAAGAAAGAAAGGTAGGCGGAGTGAAGCCGTCGGGAAGGGATGGTTGCAACAGTAAGAGTATAGTGATAGGAGTATACTACCATCCACCTGGCCAAAATGATAAGACGGACGATGAAATGCTAAGAGAAATCAGGGAAGCTAACCAATTTGACAGTGCTGTAATAATGGGAGATTTCAATTACCCCAATATTGACTGGGTAAATGTAACATCAGGACTTGCTAGAGACATAAAGTTCCTGGATGGATCATGGAGCAATTGGTTCAGAAACCTACGAGAGAGGGACCTATTATAGATCTAATTCTTAGTAGAATGCAGGATTTGGTGAGAGAGATGACAGTAGTGGGGCCACTTGGCAATAGTGATCATAACATGATCAAATCTGAACTTAGGACTGGTAGGGGGACAATATGTAAAACTTCAGCTCTAATACTACATTTTCAAAAGGGAAACTGATAAAATGAGGAAAATAGAAAAAAAATTAAAGGTACAGCTGCAAAAATTACAAGTGTAGAACAGGCATGGACATTATTTAAACATACCATCTTAGAAGCACAGTCCATAAGTATTCCACACATTAAGAAAGGTGGAAGGAAGGCATGGTTAAAAGGTGAGATGAAAGAGGCTATTTAGCCAAAAAAACATCCTTCAAGAATTGAAAGAAGGAGCCATTGGAAGAAAATAAGAAAAAGCATAAGCATTGTCAGGTTAAGTGTAAAACATTGATAAGGCAGGCTAAGAGAGGATTTAAAATAAAGTTGGCTGTAGAGGGAAAAACTCATAATAAAAACTTTAAAAAATATAACTGAAACAGGAAACCTGCGAGGGAATCGGTTGGACCTCTAGCTGACCGAGGGGTTAAAGGGGCTCTTAGGGAAGATAAAGCAAATGCAGAATGACTAAATTAATTCTTTGCTCCCGTGTTTACTAATGAGGATGTTGGGGAGATACCAGTTCTGGAGATGGTTTTCAAGGGTAATGAGTCAGACAAACTGAACCAAATCACTGTGCACCTGGAAGATGTAGTAGGCCAGACTGACAAAGTAAAGAATAGCAAATCACCTGGACCGGATGGTATGCACCCCGGGCTTATGAAGGAACTCAGAAATGAAATTTCAGATCTATTAGTTAAAATTTGTAATGAAACATTAAAATCATCCATTATACCTGAAGATGGGGGGTGGCCAATATAACCTCAATATTTAAAAAGGGCTCCAGGGGTGATCCGGGAAACTATAGACTTGTGAGCCTGGCTTCAGTGCTGGGAAAAATAGTGGAAACTATTCTAAAGATGAAAATCACAGAGCATACAGAAAGACATGGTTTAATGGGACACAGTCAACATGGATTTACCCAAGGGAAGTCTTGCCTCACAAATCCCCTTTTTTGAAGGGGTTAATAAACATGTGGATAAAGGTGAACCGGTAGATGTAGTGTATTTGGATTTTCAGAAGACGTTTGACAAAGTCCCTCATGAAAGGCTTCTAAGAAAACTAAAAAGTCATGGGATAGGAGGCGATGCCCTTTCATGGATTAAAAACTGGTGAAAAGACAGGAAACAGAGAGTAGGATTAAATGGTCAATTTTCTCAGTGGAAAAAGATAAACAGTGGAGTGCCTCAGGGATCTGTACTTGGACCGGTGCTTTTCAATATATTTATCAATGATCTGAAAAGGAATACGATGAGTTAGATAATCAAATTTTCAGATGATACAAAATTATTCAGAGTAGTTAAATCACAAATGGATTGTGATAAATTGCAGGAGGACCTTGCAAGACTGGAAGATTGGGCATCCAAATGGCAGATGAAATTTAATGTGGACAAGTGCAAGGTGATGCATAATCATATAGGGAAAAATAACCCTTGCTGTAGTTACATGATGTTAGGTTCCATATTAGATGCTATCACCCAAAGAAAGAGATCTAGGCGTCATAGTGGATAATACTTTAAAATCGTCAGCTCAGTGTGCTGCGGCAGTCAAAAAAGCAAACAGAATGTTGGGAATTATTAGGACGGGAATGGTGAATAAAACGGAAAATGTCATAATGCCTCTGTATCGCTCCATGGTGAGACCACACCTTGAATACTGTGTACAATTCTGGTCGCTGCATCTCAAAAAAGATATAATTGTGATGGAGAAGGTACAGAGAAGGGCTACCAAAATGATAAAGGGGATGGAACAGCTCCCCTATGAGGAAAGGCTGAAAAGGTTAGGGCTGTTCAGTTTGGAGAAGAGACGGCTGAGGGGGGATATGATAGAGGTGTTTAAAATCATGAGAGGTCTTGCACGAGTAGATGTGACTCAGTTATTTACACTTTTGGATAATAGAAGGACTAGGGGGCATTCCATGAAGTTAGCATGGGGCACATTTAAGACTAATCGGAGAAAGTTCTTTTTTACTCAACGCACAATAAAGCTCTGGAATTTGTTGCCAGAGGATGTGGTTAGTGCAGTTAGTATAGCTGGGTTTAAAAAAGATTTGGATAAGTTCTTGGAGAAGTCCATTACCTGCTATTAATCAAGCTGACTTAAGGTCGGATGTTAAAAGCCCGGCGTGCAGAAAAATCGCCACTTACGCGCGTGGCCGGGCCCTGTACTCACCTTGCACATTTTCAACAGGGCTCGGTCACGCGCCTAAGTGGCGATACACACACAGTGCCGGGCGTTTAAAAAGTTGGCATGGGACGGGTGGGGCGAGGCGGGGCCTGGACAGCGGCCATTAGCAGGAGCAGTAAGAAAATTTAAAAAACGGTGAAAGGTAGGTTAGGTTTAGGGAGTGGGGAGGAGAGGGGAAGGGGAAGGAAGGTTAGGCAGGGGGTTACGGAAGTTTCCTCCCAGTCTGCTTCTTAATTGGAGAGGGCTGGGAGGGAACTGGGGAAGGCCCCATTGCACCACCGCGCGAAATTTGAAAAATTTACCCCGTATGCGCATGCCGCCTGCACATGCGTGCGCGGATTATAAAATCCGGCGTGCATGTTATATAATCGGTGGGTCCATGTGCGCGCGCTGGGAATTGTGTGCACATGGACACACGCGCGTATGTTTTAAAATCTACGCCTTAGGGAATAGCCACTGCTATTAATTGCATCAGTAGCATGGGATCTTCTTACTGTTTGGGTTCTTGCCAGGTTCTTGTGGCCTGGATTGGCCTCTGTTGGAAACAGGATGCTGGGCTTGATGGACCCTTGGTCTGACCCAGTATGGTACGTCCTTATGTTCTTAGGTTGTATTTGGTACATTAAGATGACAGCACTTACCCATTCTGAGAATTCTGTGTTGAATCACCTGAAAGATATAAAGCAAAGTCATTTTCAGGGAAAAGTAAATTCTGCTAAGTTTTGAAACGGTTTTCTGTGCAATACTTATCTGACACTTTGCACCATATTTTGAGGTTCCTGGACTACAGAAGGAATGAGGTTAGATGTATATTTATTTGGGGATTAGAGTGGTTTGAGATTTGTTTACCTAGATGAGAATCTAAATTGTTACCTGTAGAAAAATGAAAGACCGTTCATAGCATTGCTGAAAAGTGGTACCAAGTGAGAGGCTGAAATAAACTCAGTTACTTGTTGTTTGCTTTGAGTTCTCCTTCTTTTCTGTTAACCAATTCCATTCTTCCAGCATTAGGCAAGCTGTAATCGAATTGTGTTGAATTTATTTTCGTGTCTGGCTCTTCCGACAGATTTTCCTCTCTCTACCAACCTCCTCCTGCTACCCACAAGGAGAGAATCTTTTCTTTTGGCATCCTGGCCCCTAATCTCTGCCCGTGGAAGTCACACTGGCAAAATGGGATGGCCCATTATTGAAGTCCCCCCGCAGAGGGGGAGGATGGGAAGGGAAAGGGGGTAGGACCTTTCAGATTATCACAGGTGAGCGGGAGAGCAGTCACTGGGCCCGTAACGCCTTACTCCGTGGCAGCGCGGTTGGCAGGGAGCTGCGGGGTCGCCCTGAGCGCACAGGGTCACCCATTCTCAGGGGGTAATAATGAGCACTAGGAACGGGCAGGGAGATTTGTTTTGGTTTCAGTTTATACTTTTCATTTTTGGACCATTTTTATTTACTTTTGGTTTTGTTTTTGTTTTTTATTTTGTGGATTTGCTTTTCCCTTTTTATTCATTTCAGAAAACAGCAGGCACTTTTTTCTTTTTTTTTTCCGAAATGAATGAACCTGAAAACGTTTAGGATTTTTTTGTGCGTTTGTGGGTGGGGGATATTCCTACCGGGACGCATGGAGGGTTGCTCAGTTTTGAGTGCTACAATGCAAGCTTTTAACCTCTTTCAGAATAAACTGGAGGTTTCCTGGAGGTCTTCCCGTAAAATGCCTTTTTAAAATAAATCAATCTGTGTCGAATTGGGCTGCATGGCAGGGATGTGGGCTTTGGTCTCTGGTTAAGCTGCTCCATGTGTGTGTGTGTCTGTGTGTGTGTGTGTCTGTGTGTATGTGTGTGTGTCTGTGTGTGTCTGTGTGTCTGTGTGAGTATCTGTGTGTGTGTGTGTGTGTCTCTGTGTGTGTCTGTGTGTGTGTGTCTGTGTGTGTGCGGGGGGGTGTCTGTGTGTCTGTGTGTGTGTGTGTGTGTGTGTGTGTGTGTGTGCGGGGGGGTGTGTGTGTGTCTGTGTGTGTATGTGTGTGTGTCTGTGTGTGTGTGCGGGGGGTGTGTGTGTGTATGTGTGTGTGTGTGTGTGTGTCTGTGTGTGTGTGCGGGGGTGTGTGTGTGTGTGTCTGTGTGTGTGTGCAGGGGTGTGTGTGTGTATGTGTGTGTGTCTGTGTGTGTATGTGTGTGTGTCTGTGTGTGTCTGTGTGTGTGTGTGTGTGTATGTTGGCACGGGGTGGACTTGATACACTTTCCAGACTTGCATTCAGTATTCCTGCCCATCACTACATAAGAACAGGCCATACTGGGTCAGCCCAAGGGTCCGTCAGCGGCCAAGCCAGGTCAGAAGTGCTTGTGCCATCGCATTTCATCCTGTGGGATTCTGCCCAGCTCGATGGAGGAATTGCTATTGGGTTTGATTTCTGACCAGTTCTGATGAAGGACGGTTCTTTGCAGTACGGGAAAAGAAATGCTCGGTGAAACTGGACGAGACTCAGTGGGGCGTTTTTTTTGGGGGACAAGTCTGCGCAGGTTTTCCCTTTCTGCTGTGGTCGCCCCCATCTAGGTATTTTAGGGCACACCGATCAAGGCTGGGAGGCTTTCAGCTGGGGGGGAATGCGCAGTGGTGGTCGTGCAAAAGGGATAAAGAAGCTCTATCTCGTATGGTGTTTTATTCTGGTAACCTTCTGCTTTTTGGTCTGCTGGGAGAGCCAAGGTCTGCACTTTTAACTTGAATGTGACTTTTGATATATTTGGCCTTGCCACATGCCCTATCCAAGTGGGGCTGTGAGCTGTTTGATTTTTTGATGTCTATTGCTCTTTATTTGGTGCTCCTACACTGGAAAGATACGCTGTACTGGATGTTAATCTATTTTGGAATACACTGTCGCTTTTTCATAAGTATGAATTAAGCAAAATGCGACAACATTTGGGCTCCTGTGAACAAGCATGTTTCTTAGTGATGCTGGAGATTCCAGATGTAAGCTGTCTTACTGTCACACTTAGTTTATTTTATGGTTGCACATTAAATAAAGAATATGAATTAAAAAAAAAAGATTCAGGATTTTTAGGGGATTGTACATTCATTCCAGGGTAAAACGAACAATGCCCATTTTCATCCAAACTACCATTCATTTTAAAACCCATGCACATCCCTGGAGCACCCTCTAATGGTGAGAGAAAGAACAGCACCTGAGGAGAGAGGCAAGGCTCTCCAGCCTGCGCAGTAGGAGGCGCTCTCTCCCCAGGGCTGAGGGGCAGAGCCGCCTCGTCCAGACCAGAAGGTGGCTGCTTCTATTTCCAGCCAAACCCTTGGCTGTCTCAGGACACTGTCTGATTCTCCCTTTTCTGGCCTGAACAGAAGATTGGCCCTGCTGCTGTAGAATGTGTGGATTTATTCACAAGATTTCTATCCTCGTATTGCAGTCGATGTGTGATAAAGAATTTGCTTTGTCTCAGTCATTCTTTTTTGGCTTTTTCTCAATCTGGCTTAGTTTTTCTTATTTATTTGCATTTCCACTTTTAGCACATTTCGTGCATTCCTGTGGTTCTGGCCATGAAAGATACATATGTATATATATATATATATATATATATTTTTTTTTTTTTATTTTTTTTGCATAAACATATGTTTATTGCATATGGAATTATGCAACTGTACCTCCCTAGGTTTCAACCCCAACTTTCCCCCCTACAGATAGTTTAGGGGTCAGATGTGCTGCTGAGCTGCTCTTTATAACCAGAGAAGGAAGAGGGGATCATGAATAACTCTGGCCCCCATGTTATCTTCACCTTCCCAGCCCTCCTCTCATCCGTTTTCTTCTCCCGCTCTTCCACTCTGCCCCCCCTTTCTTCCTCGGTCCTCGCTTGTTGCTTTTCCCGTCACGGTCACTCCCTCTGTCTTATCCTGGTTTTTTTTCCCCGCTGTGTCCTGAGAAGGGTAATTTGTGCCTCTGACTGCTGCCCTCCTCTCCGGGGTTGTTTGTTTTTCTGCTGCCTTCGTACAACTCTCAAACGAGAAAAAAAGAAAAGAAAGCGCACAGATGGAAGCCCCTAAACAATTCTTTGTTTCTCTATCGCTTTTGTTAGTGAGGAACTAAAAATTCCTTTTCTGTAAGTCACAGATTCTATCTCTGAGGCTGTTTCCCATTAAAATTTCTGATGGAAAGATATTAACCACAGCAAAAACCATTTTATCTAAACAAAGATAGACTGCTTGTTAGCGGGACATTCTTAGGTCCAGCATTCTGGCAGAAAACTAAAAATATATATATATTAGTCATATTTCAGCAGTAAGCTGGCGGAATTTAAAAATTTCCTCGGCAGTCTTTCTCTAGTAAAAAAAAAAAAAATGGTTATGAAACTACAAACTCAAGTTATCATTCATCAAACAATTGTTCAATACTAAATTCAAAATTAGTATTTCTGTATCCCTGATCCCTCCAGTCCTAGAGGTGACAGGCTCTGTATCCCTGCACCCATCCCCTGATCCCTCCAGTCCTAGAGGTGACAGGCTGTGTATCCCTGCTCCCATCCCCTGATCCCTCCAGTCCTAGAGGTGACAGGCTCTGTATCCCTGCTCCCATCCCCTGATCCCTCCAGTCCTAGAGGTGACAGGCTCTGTAACCCTGCGCCCATCCCCTGATCCCTCCAGTCCTAGAGGTGACAGGCTCTGTATCCCTGTGCCCATCCCCTGAGCCCTCCAGTCCTAGAGGTGACAGGCTCTGTATCCCTGCTCCCATCCCCTGATCCCTCCAGTCCTAGAGGTGACAGGCTCTGTATCCCTGCTCCCATCCCCTGATACCTCCAGTCCTAGAGGTGACAGGCTCTGTATCCCTGTACCCATCCCCTGATCCCTCCAGTCCTAGAGGTGACGGGCTCTGTATCCCTGCTCCCATCCCCTGAGCCCTCCAGTCCTAGAGGTGACGGGCTCTGTATCCCTGCGCCCATCCCCTGATCCCTCCAGTCCTAGAGGTGACAGGCTCTGTATCCCTGCACCCATCCCCTGATCCCTCCAGTCCTAGAGGTGACAGGCTCTGTATCTCTGCTCCCATCCTCTGATCCCTCCAGTCCTAGAGGTGACAGGCTCTGTATCCCTGCTCCCATCCTCTGATCCCTCCAGTCCTAGAGGTGACAGGCTCTGTATCTCTGCTCCCATCCCCTGATCCTTCCAGTCCTAGAGGTGACAGGCTCTGTATCCCTGCTCCCATCCCCTGATCCCTCCAGTCCTAGAGGTGACAGGCTCTGTATCCCTGCACCCATCCCCTGATACCTCCAGTCCTAGAGGTGACAGGCTCTGTATCCCTGCTCCCGTCCCCTGATCCCTCCAGTCCTAGAGGTGACAGGCTCTGTATCCCTGTACCCATCCCCTGATCCCTCCAGTCCTAGAGGTGACAGGCTCTGTATCCCTGCTCCCGTCCTCTGATCCCTCCAGTCCTAGAGGTGACAGGTTCTGTATCCCTGCTCCCGTCCCCTGATCCCTCCAGTCCTAGAGGTGACAGGCTCTGTATCCCTGCTCCCGTCCCCTGATCCCTCCAGTCCTAGAGGTGACAGGCTCTGTATCCCTGCTCCCGTCCCCTGATCACTCCAGTCCTAGAGGTGACAGGCTCTGTATCCCTGCTCCCGTCCCCTGATCCCTCCAGTCCTAGAGGTGACGGGCTCTGTATCCCTGCTCCCGTCCCCTGATCCCTCCAGTCCTAGAGGTGACAGGCTCTGTATCCCTGCTCCCGTCCCCTGATCCCTCCAGTCCTAGAGGTGACGGGCTCTGTATCCCTGCTCCCGTCCCCTGATCCCTCCAGTCCTAGAGGTGACGGGCTCTGTATCCCTGCTCCCGTCCCCTGATCCCTCCAGTCCTAGAGGTGACGGGCTCTGTATCCCTGCTTCCGTCCCCTGATCCCTCCAGTCCTAGAGGTGACGGGCTCTGTATCCCTGCTCCCGTCCCCTGATCCCTCCAGTCCTAGAGGTGACAGGCTCTGTATCCCTGCTCCCGTCCCCTGATCCCTCCAGTCCTAGAGGTGACGGGCTCTGTATCCCTGCTCCCATCCCCTGAGCCCTCCAGTCCTAGAGGTGACGGGCTCTGTATCCCTGCGCCCATCCCCTGATCCCTCCAGTCCTAGAGGTGACAGGCTCTGTATCCCTGTACCCATCCCCTGATCCCTCCAGTCCTAGAGGTGACAGGCTCTGTATCTCTGCTCCCATCCTCTGATCCCTCCAGTCCTAGAGGTGACAGGCTCTGTATCCCTGCTCCCATCCTCTGATCCCTCCAGTCCTAGAGGTGACAGGCTCTGTATCTCTGCTCCCATCCCCTGATCCTTCCAGTCCTAGAGGTGACAGGCTCTGTATCCCTGCTCCCATCCCCTGATCCCTCCAGTCCTAGAGGTGACAGGCTCTGTATCCCTGCACCCATCCCCTGATACCTCCAGTCCTAGAGGTGACAGGCTCTGTATCCCTGCACCCATCCCCTGATCCCTCCAGTCCTAGAGGTGACAGGCTCTGTATCCCTGCCCCCGTCCCCTGATCCCTCCAGTCCTAGAGGTGACAGGCTCTGTATCCCTGCTCCCAACCCCTGATCCCTCCAGTCCTAGAGGTGACAGGCTCTGTATCCCTGCACCCATCCCCTGATCCCTCCAGTCCTAGAGGTGACAGGCTCTGTATCCCTGCTCCCATCCCCTGATCCCTCCAGTCCTAGAGGTGACAGGCTCTGTATCCCTGCTCCCATCCCCTGAGCCCTCCAGTCCTAGAGGTGACAGGCTCTGTATCCCTGCTCCCATCCCCTGATCCCTCCAGTCCTAGAGGTGACAGGCTCTGTATCCCTGCTCCCATCCCCTGATCCCTCCAGTCCTAGAGGTGACAGGCTCTGTATCCCTGCTCCCATCCCCTGATCCCTCCAGTCCTAGAGGTGACAGGCTCTGTATCCCTGCCCCCATCTCCTGATCCCTCCAGTCCTAGAGGTGACATTCTCTGTATCCCTGCACCCATCCCCGGATCCCTCCAGTCCTAGAGGTGACAGGCTCTGTATCCCTGCGCCCATCCCCTGCTCCCTCCAGTCCTAGAGGTGACAGGCTCTGTATCCCTGCACCCATCCCCTGATCCCTCCAGTACTAGAGGTGACAGGCTCTGTATCCCTGCGCCCATCCCCTGATCCCTCCAGTCCTAGAGGTGACAGGCTCTGTATCCCTGCTCCCATCCCCTGATCCCTCCAGTCCTAGAGGTGACAGGCTCTGTATCCCTGCTCCCATCCCCTGATCCCTCCAGTCCTAGAGGTGACAGGCTCTGTATCCCTGCTCCCGTCCCCTGATCCCTCCAGTCCTAGAGGTAACAGCCTCTGTATCCCTGCACCCATCCCCTGCTCCCTCCAGTCCTAGAGGTGACAGGCTCTGTATCCCTGCTCCCATCCCCTGATCCCTCCAGTCCTAGAGGTGACAGGCTCTGTATCCCTGCGCCCATCCCCTGATCCCTCCAGTCCTAGAGGTGACAGGCTCTGTATCCCTGCTCCCATCCCCTGATCCCTCCAGTCCTAGAGATGACAGGCTCTGTATCCCTGCTCCCATCCCCTGATCCCTCCAGTCCTAGAGGTGACAGGCTCTGTATCCCTGCGCCCATCCCCTGATCCCTCCAGTCCTAGAGGTGACAGGCTCTGTATCCCTGCTACCCATCCCCTGATCCCTCCAGTCCTAGAGGTGACAGGCTCTGTATCTCTGCTCCCATCCTCTGATCCCTCCAGTCCTAGAGGTGACAGGCTCTGTATCCCTGCTCCCATCCTCTGATCCCTCCAGTCCTAGAGGTGACAGGCTCTGTATCTCTGCTCCCATCCCCTGATCCTTCCAGTCCTAGAGGTGACAGGCTCTGTATCCCTGCTCCCATCCCCTGATCCCTCCAGTCCTAGAGGTGACAGGCTCTGTATCCCTGCACCCATCCCCTGATACCTCCAGTCCTAGAGGTGACAGGCTCTGTATCCCTGCTTCCATCCCCTGATCCCTCCAGTCCTAGAGGTGACAGGCTCTGTATCCCTGTACCCATCCCCTCATCCCTCCAGTCCTAGAGGTGACAGGCTCTGTATCCCTGCTCCCGTCCTCTGATCCCTCCAGACCTAGAGGTGACAGGTTCTGTATCCCTGCTCCCGTCCCCTGATCCCTCCAGTCCTAGAGGTGACAGGCTCTGTATCCCTGCTCCCGTCCCCTGATCCCTCCAGTCCTAGAGGTGACAGGCTCTGTATCCCTGCTCCCGTCCCCTGATCCCTCCAGTCCTAGAGGTGACAGGCTCTGTATCCCTGCTCCCGTCCCCTGATCCCTCCAGTCCTAGAGGTGACAGGCTCTGTATCCCTGCTCCCGTCCCCTGATCCCTCCAGTCCTAGAGGTGACAGGCTCTGTATCCCTGCTCCCGTCCCCTGATCCCTCCAGTCCTAGAGGTGACAGGCTCTGTATCCCTGCTCCCGTCCCCTGATCCCTCCAGTCCTAGAGGTGACAGGCTCTGTATCCCTGCTCCCATCCCCTGATCCCTCCAGTCCTAGAGGTGACAGGCTCTGTATCCCTGCTCCCGTCCCCTGATCCCTCCAGTCCTAGAGGTGACAGGCTCTGTATCCCTGCTCCCGTCCCCTGATCCCTCCAGTCCTAGAGGTGACAGGCTCTGTATCCCTGCTCCCGTCCCCTGATCCCTCCAGTCCTAGAGGTGACAGGCTCTGTATCCCTGCTCCCATCCCCTGAGCCCTCCAGTCCTAGAGGTGACAGGCTCTGTATCCCTGCGCCCATCCCCTGATCCCTCCAGTCCTAGAGGTGACAGGCTCTGTATCCCTGCTACCCATCCCCTGATCCCTCCAGTCCTAGAGGTGACAGGCTCTGTATCCTCTGCTCCCATCCCCTGATCCCTCCAGTCCTAGAGGTGACAGGCTCTGTATCCCTGCTCCCGTCCCCTGATCCCTCCGGTCCTAGAGGTGACAGGCTCTGTATCCCTGCTCCCAGTCCCCTGATCCCTCCAGTCCTAGAGGTAACAGGCCTCTGTATCCCTGCACCCATCCCCTGCTCCCTCCAGTCCTAGAGGTGACAGGCTCTGTATCCCTGCTCCCATCCCCTGATCCCTCCAGTCCTAGAGGTGACAGGCTCTGTATCCCTGCGCCCATCCCCTGATCCCTCCAGTCCTAGAGATGACAGGCTCTGTATCCCTGCTCCCATCCCCTGATCCCTCCAGTCCTAGAGGTGACAGGCTCTGTGTCCCTGTACCCATCCCCTGATCCCTCCAGTCCTAGAGGTGACAGGCTCTGTATCCCTGCTCCCATCCCCTGATCCCTCCAGTCCTAGAGGTGACAGGCTCTGTATCCCTGCACCCATCCCCTGATCCCTCCAGTCCTAGAGGTGACAGGCTCTGTATCCCTGCCCCCATCCCCTGATCCCTCCAGTCCTAGAGGTGACAGGCTCTGTATCCCTGCTCCCAGTCCCCTGATCCCTCCAGTCCTAGAGGTGACAGGCTCTGTATCCCTGCCCCATCCCCTGATCCCTCCACTCCTAGAGGTGACAGGCTCTGTATCCCTGCTCCCATCCCCTGATCCCTCCAGTCCTAGAGGTGACAGGCTCTGTATCCCTGCTCCCATCCCCTGATCCCTCCAGTCCTAGAGGTGACAGGCTCTGTATCCCTGCACCCATCCCCTGATCCCTCCAGTCCTAGAGGTGACAGGCTCTGTATCCCTGCATCCCATCCCCTGATCCCTCCAGTCCTAGAGGTGACAGGCTCTGTATCCCTGCTCCCATCCCCTGATCCCTCCAGTCCTAGAGGTGACAGGCTCTGTATCCCTGCTCCCATCCCCTGATCTCTCCAGTCCTAGAGGTGACAGGCTCTGTATCCTCTGCCCCATCCCCTGATCCCTCCAGTCCTAGAGGTGACAGGCTCTGTATCCCTGCCCCACCCCCTGACCCCTCCAGTCCTCGAGGTGACAGGCTCTTTATCCCTGCTCCCATCCCCTGATCCCTCCAGTCCTAGAGGTGACAGGCTCTGTATCCCTGCTCCCATCCCCTGATCCCTCCAGTCCTAGAGGTGACAGGCTCTGTATCCCTGCTCCCATCCCCTGATCCCTCCAGTCCTAGAGGTGACAGGCTCTGTATCCCTGCTCCCATCCCCTGATCCCTCCAGTCCTAGAGGTGACAGGCTCTGTATCCCTGCTCCCATCCCCTGATCCCTCCAGTCCTAGAGGTGACAGGCTCTGTATCCCTGCTCCCATCCCCTGATCCCTCCAGTCCTAGAGGTGACAGGCTCTGTATCCCTGCTCCCATCCCCTGATCCCTCCAGTCCTAGAGGTGACAGGCTCTGTATCCCTGCTCCCATCCCTGATCCCTCCAGTCCTAGAGGTGACAGGCTCTGTATCCCTGCACCCATCCCCTGATCCCTCCAGTCCTAGAGGTGACAGGCTCTGTATCCCTGCGCCCATCCCCTGATCCCTCCAGTCCTAGAGGTGACAGGCTCTGTATCCCTGCTCCCATCCCCTGATCCCTCCAGTCCTAGAGGTGACAGGCTCTGTATCCCTGCTCCCATCCCCTGATCCCTCCAGTCCTAGAGGTGACAGGCTCTGTATCCCTGCTCCCATCCCCTGATCCCTCCAGTCCTAGAGGTGACAGGCTCTGTATCCCTGCTCCCATCCCCTGATCCCTCCAGTCCTAGAGGTGACAGGCTCTGTATCCCTGCTCCCATCCCCTGATCCCTCCAGTCCTAGAGGTGACAGGCTCTGTATCCCTGCTCCCATCCCCTGATCCCTCCAGTCCTAGAGGTGACAGGCCTCTGTATCCCTGCACCCATCCCCTGATCCCTCCAGTCCTAGAGGTGACAGGCTCTGTATCCCTGCTCCCATCCCCTGATCCCTCCAGTCCTAGAGGTGACAGGCTCTGTATCCCTGCGCCCATCCCCTGATCCCTCCAGTCCTAGAGGTGACAGGCTCTGTATCCCTGCTCCCATCCCCTGATCCCTCCAGTCCTAGAGGTGACAGGCTCTGTATCCCTGCACCCATCCCCTGATCCCTCCAGTCCTAGAGGTGACAGGCTCTGTATCCCTGCTCCCATCCCCTGATCCCTCCAGTCCTAGAGGTGACAGGCTCTGTATCCCTGCTCCCATCCCCTGATCCCTCCAGTCCTAGAGGTGACAGGCTCTGTATCCCTGCTCCCGTCCCCTGATCCCTCCAGTCCTAGAGGTGACAGGCTCTGTATCCCTGCACCCATCCCCTGATCCCTCCAGTCCTAGAGGTGACAGGCTCTGTATCCCTGCTCCCATCCCCTGATCCCTCCAGTCCTAGAGGTGACAGGCTCTGTATCCCTGCTCCCATCCCCTGATCCCTCCAGTCCTAGAGGTGACAGGCTCTGTATCCCTGCGCCCATCCCCTGATCCCTCCAGTCCTAGAGGTGACAGGCTCTGTATCCCTGCTCCCATCCCCTGATCCCTCCAGTCCTAGAGGTGACAGGCTCTGTATCCCTGCACCCATCCCCTGATCCCTCCAGTCCTAGAGGTGACAGGCTCTGTATCCCTGCTCCCATCCCCTGATCCCTCCAGTCCTAGAGGTGACAGGCTCTGTATCCCTGCTGCCCATCCCCTGATCCCTCCAGTCCTAGAGGTGACAGGCTCTGTATCCCTGCTCCCATCCCCTGATCCCTCCAATCCTAGAGGTGACAGGCTCTGTATCCCTGCACCCATCCCCTGATCCCTCCAGTCCTAGAGGTGACAGGCTCTGTATCCCTGCTCCCATCCCCTGATCCCTCCAGTCCTAGAGGTGACAGGCTCTG
The DNA here is from genome assembly GCF_901001135.1 of Rhinatrema bivittatum. Classification (NCBI taxonomy): domain Eukaryota; kingdom Metazoa; phylum Chordata; class Amphibia; order Gymnophiona; family Rhinatrematidae; genus Rhinatrema; species Rhinatrema bivittatum. Next base: position 302,313,108 of record NC_042621.1, on the reverse strand, counting down.
TATCCCTGCGCCCATCCCCTGATCCCTCCAGTCCTAGAGGTGACAGGCTCTGTATCCCTGCTCCCATCCCCTGATCCCTCCAGTCCTAGAGGTGACAGGCTCTGTATCCCTGCTCCCATCCCCTGATCCCTCCAGTCCTAGAGGTGACAGGCTCTGTATCCCTGCGCCCATCCCCTGATCCCTCCAGTCCTAGAGGTGACAGGCTCTGTATCCCTGCTCCCATCCTGTGATCCCTCCAGTCCTAGAGGTGACAGGCTCTGTATCCCTGCTCCCATCCCCTGATCCCTCCAGTCCTAGAGGTGACAGGCTCTGTATCCCTGCACCCATCCCCTGATCCCTCCAGTCCTAGAGGTGACAGGCTCTGTATCCCTGCTCCCATCCCCTGATCCCTCCAGTCCTAGAGGTGACAGGCTCTGTATCTCTGCTCCCATCCCCTGATCCCTCCAGTCCTAGAGGTGACAGGCTCTGTATCCCTGCTCCCATCCCCTGATCCCTCCAGTCCTAGAGGTGACAGGCTCTGTATCCCTGCTCCCATCCCCTGATCCCTCCAGTCCTAGAGGTGACAGGCTCTGTATCCCTGCTCCCATCCCCTGATCCCTCCAGTCCTAGAGGTGACAGGCTCTGTATCCCTGTGCTTCCGCCCCCCCCCCCCCCCCCCACCCCACCTCTCCCTGCCCGGACTCCGCTCCCCAGCCCACCCCCTTTGAAGAGGACCGGCCCTTGTGCACGTACCGGGTTTACGCATGTGGCTGGGCCTCTTTGAAGCTTTACGCGGCACGAGCAAGGCCCAGCCTCGCACATAAACCCCGGATTGTACGCTGCAGGCTTTTTAAAATCCGGCCATTAGGGAAGAGTTACCCTAATGATAGCTAGAAAGTAATGAATAAAGAATAAATAAAGAAAGAACAGGAAAGCCTTGTGTGATGTCATTTCCTAAAAGAATCCGCCTGATCCGGGGGTTCTCAGCTCTGCTCCTTGAGATTCACCAAGAGATGAAGTTTTCAGAGTTATCGAAATATACAAATTGACATGGGTTTTGGATGAAGTATAGGTGAATGTATCTGTTCGCTATTTACTGTGGATAACCTGTCGACGGTGCTCGAGGGCAGGAGATGAGAACCTCTGGCCTAAACCACACTGAGACCTCTGGAGAGTTTGATTAGTGACCCTGCAGGGTTTGCATTGCCCCCTGCATGGTCTCTAGCAGTCCTGCTGGTGGACGGTGCCCGCTCCTCCTAGCTGATTGCCTGTACCTATTCCTATGAGTGGTCGTCCCAGCGTCAGCACTGGCACATTGGTCTGTGGTCCAGCGTCACGGGCAGCGCTCGTCCTTCTTCCCAGGACTGGTGCCACCCTGCTGTCCCCAAGGAGGCGACTGCACCACTTAGGGCTGCCAACCGAACACAACACCGAAGCTTTGGCTAGTTTGTGGGGACAGTGAATATCTCACTCCACCCTTGACAAGAGTCGGGGTGTTCACCACCCCGGACGTCTCAGCGCTCACAGGGCTTGGGCTTATTAACGAAAACACCGAGAAACAGTGCAGCAAAAGCAGACATTCAAATTGTCACCCCGACCTAGGAAGAGCACACGGATGATGCATAAGTTGATTGAAAGCTTTACCTGACTGGAGAATCTCCGTATCTGCTGCGGTGCCAGACTCCGGAGAAGGTCGTCCAGCGTGGTGCAAAAAAACCCCCTTTCTCTGGCTTCCTGCTTGCCCTGACTCTCCTGAGAGAGCCACAGCATCGAATGCACTCTGGGGGAGCTTTGTCACCATCTGAAAGTGCTGCAGGCTGCTCCCAGCCGTGGGAGATTTCCAGGAGGATGCTCTGGAGGGGCGCTGCAGGGATTGCCTCAGACTCGCCTCTACTTCCCATGCTAACGCTGTACTGAAAGGCTGGTCAGAGGCTGGGATAACCTTGCCTCTTTTCCCCAGGCAGCTGAGCAGGAAATGAGAGAGCGATTTTCAGTCAGAGAGCCCTGCATGCCAACAGTCAGACAAGAGAAGGCAAAGACTGGGAAAATGATCCTTATTACCATTTCTTGGATGTAATATACTGCTTATAGAGGGCTGAAATATAATAAAAACGTAGCTAATTGATGCCATTCACACAATACAAAATAAATGGAAATCACCTAACTAAACAATAAAAGCTTTCGTAAATCAGAAAGCCAATAATAATAAAAAAAAACAAAAACAAGGTAAAATGGCTCAGTGAAGTTTAACCAGAGAAGTCCTCGGGGATATCCAGCGGGATGAATCCGGGTTTCTGAGGTCGGATAACAAGCCGGAGTCCCCCTGAGATTATAAATTCATCTAGAAACAACTGAAAACTGGAACTCTGCCCCCTCCCACCCCGTTCTCTCCACCCGCGCCCACCCTACCCCCTTCCCTCCCATCTGCCCCACCCAGAGCAAGGTCGGACCTGCCAGGAGCTGGAGAGGAATTTGGGGGGTTCTGGGTGGGGGGGGGGGCAGGAGAGTTCTGGTTCGGTTGACGGGGTGGGGGGGGGGGGGGGAAGACGTTTTGGGTCTACAGGCCCGCGATGTTTTGGAAGTATTTTTTTGGACCCTTGGCCATCAGGTCCAGCATTTGCTTCACTGGAGTGGAAGGGTTGGGGGATCGGGCTGGGTGAACCACAAGGTTTTTTTTTAACGTTAGAATTGCTACCTATCTGGCTCTGTTCTTTGCCTATAATCAGTCAAGGTTATCCAGATAACTTGAACCCTGCTCTTGGCCACACCTTGAGTTAGCTGAATAACTTATTTGCAGGCCGAAACAGTACAGTGCACTCCGGCGGAGCGCACTGTTAACCCGCGATTGGACGCGCGTTTTCGACGCGCTAGCTTTACCCCTTATTGTTCAGTAAGGGGTAACAGCACATCGAAAACGCACGTCCAACCCCCCCCCCCCCCCCCCCGAGATTAATAGCGCCCGCAACATGCAAATGCATGTTGCGGGCGCTATTAGTCATTCCCGTGTGATACAGAAAGTAAAATGTGCAGCCAAGCCACACGTTTTACTTTCAGAAATTAGCGCCGACCCAAAGGTAGGCGCTAGTTTCTGCCGGCGCCAGGGAAGTGCACAGAAAAGCAGTGAAAACTGCTTTTCTGTGCACCCTCCGACTTAATATCATGGCGCTATTAAGTCGGAGGCCCCAAAAGTAAAAAGAAAGTAAAAAATAAAAAAAATAAAAAATTTAAAATGGGCCCGCGGCTTGAAAACCAGACGCTCAATTTTGCCGGCGTCTGGTTTCCGAACCCGTGGCTGTCCCTAGTGCCTCTTTTTGCCGCGGGCCCTAATGTAAATAAATTAATTTACTGTATCGCGCGCACAGGAGAGCGGGCGCTCGCCCGCTCTCCCACGATTTTTACTGTAGCGGCCTGTTGGCTAGATCTAAATACTGCAGTTGGTCAGATAATTTATTCGGCCAATTCAACGCCACCCTGAAACGCCCCCGTAACGTCTCTCGCTTATTCAGATACATTTTGTCTGGATAATGACTTATGTGGATGAGATTTAACTGGATGAGTGATGGCAATATTCACAGCTTGGCATTGAGGTGGATAACTCAGACATTCTCTGGATAAAAGTCTTTGCATATCAGCCTCTATAATTATTAGAAGGGATTTTGGATGCAATCCTGCAATCTCGGCTGCTGTGTTTTAAAAAGAAAGAGAAAAATACAGTACAGTCGCTAGGCTGTATGTGACTGTCACAGCAGATGGCGCAGGATGTGTCGTCACCTGGCCCTGAGACTTCTTTGCAGTAATAATGCCTCACACATACGTCACTGAGATCACCGCTGGCTACTGAGAATTTAGAAGGGAAACAGCTCCGGAGAGGAAACAGGTTCCCGAGGAGTGATATATTCTCCAAGCGACCGTGCTTCTGTGGCTAGAAGCTGGGATATGTCCTCACAGTGTAGACAGGAATAACGAGGTAGAATGGATGAGCAAATTGGACCTTTTTTTGTCATCCCCTATTAATATTACCATCACTATATGTTACTGTGTAGTAGTGTAGTAGAAACGTGGCCACTTGTAGGATATTCCTCCTCATGAAAGTTGGCTTCTGTTTCCTTTATCACTGGTTGGTCCACCATCCTGCTCAGATGAGCATACCAGGTGCCGTTTTAACCCAATACACAGGTCTTCCCCGTTTCCCCTTGACCATCAAGTCTTACCGCTGAACCATTGATCCATTTGGCTTTTTTCGGTTGTAACCTGCTGGACCTTCCCTATCCAGCCCCCGTTCCCCTTGGGTTGAGCCTTTGGGTGCCGGGGCCAGCTGATGACAGAAGAGAGGTCCGATGTAAGCTAGGGTCATAGGCAGGCAGCGGTCAGGCGAATCCGAGGTCCAGGCACAGGTCAGAGGCAAGCAGTAGTCAGGCGTATCCAAAGTCCAGGCAGAGGTCAAACCAGATGTCCGTCCATAGGGGAGGAAGAGGGACGGCTAGGTCGAGGCTAGCAGGCAAGGGCTGGAACATGCGGGCAACGAAGGATGGCTCAGACCTGAATGAAGACTGGAGAGAGGCTTAGGCAGAGGCAGGAACGGCTGGGAAGGAACGCGCACTCCTAGGCGGGAGCTGGACCTGTTGGTGAGGTGAGTTGCATTTGGGTAGCTGCCCTTCTATAGGGCAGCGCTGAGGACGTCATCATTAGGGGCCACGGGGATTTTCCCACCATGGTCCCTTTAAAAGAGGCAACGTGGGCATCTGCACTTGCCTAGGGACAGGTGCCACATAGCGGAATATCTTTAATTTTGACTTTATTCAGTTTTTCTGCGGTTTTTTTTGGGATACTACTATTATTATCTAGGGACAGGTGTGGCCTGCTGAGGCTGACGGTGTCCTGCTACGTGTGTGCTGGTGGTGTTTTTGTTGCAGGGCCAGCCCAGGCCCAGAGGTAAGAGCGGAGGTTTGCGGGGGTATCTTGCAATCCGCCGAGCGTTGCCAGTGCTTGGACCTCTAATCGGGACTTATCTGCAGAAAACATAGTTTTGCTGTGCACTAAGCCTTTTCTTTCTGGTTTGTATGTGCTTTTAACTCCTGATGCATCAGCACACTATTAACTTATTGCACCGGGAGTTTTAAAAAGATTAGCTTTGTGCATTAATTAAACTGTGTGCTGAATTTCAGCGGGGGTTTTAATGCTCAGCTCATTGCATCATCCCTACGCTGTCTGTCTGTGTTTGACAATTACCGTTGTCAGCCCGGCTGGTGACACGTGAACCCCTGCCAGTTATCCTGCTGCTCCAAGCTTGGCCCAGCCGAGGTCTGTGAGGGCATCTCTTTCAAAGCCCGTTGCACGGTGGCGGTTGTTCTGCAGCTGACAGGCCGGTGTGACAGCACTGGCAAAGGCACGAGTAATCCCCACGCCTAAAATACTGAGGCTTAATGAAAGCTAGATCTTGAGGAAATTCTGCAGCAAAAAAACGCCAGCGGGCCCTCCCCCCCCGGGTTTAGGGCTCTCACGAGGCTGAGGAGCGCTTTCCGCCTGTGCAGCAAGAAATCAATCAGGACTCCGGAGGAGGCCTTGGAGCGCCGGGCGTCCAGCCAGTGGCAGGCGCCCTGGCAGTGCCAGGGGCCCTGCCACACACAATCGAAGCCCTGTCGAAACCCATAGGGAAACAAAAGAACCCCAGTGATGGATCGTTCGGGGATTTCCTGCCCACGCCGCCGCTTCGTTTAGGGTAGAAAAATGTCAAGTTATATACATGAGTGGAAAACAACAAGGGAGGGGAATGCAACTGTGTTTGTTTTCAGGTGATTGCCATGGAGGAAACGGGCAGTGCATGAACTGTTCCTCTCCACTACAAGGAGCAGGACGGCACCTCCGACAGGCCTACGGGGCCCACCTCTTCCCTCTCCATCAATCGCTGAAGCCAATAGGAATCTTCTTCTTCTTTCCTTCCTGCAGTTCACCTGGAATGGAATCGCTAAAAGCTCTCTACCCCAGAGGTGGCTGCACATCTGAGCCTGTTCGGTAAGTGATTGTAAGCTCTATAGACACATATAGAAGTTACTGTGTGATTTCTATTTAAAAAAAACAACATAGTAGTAATGAAGAGCACCCAGCCACTCAGCCAGGTTGTCCTACCTAACCTCCAGCCACCACCATCCACAGGAGCATAGAATATGATGGCAGGGAGCCCGCCCAGTATCATTACTGGCCCAATGCTATAGCCTCTCCCCGTTCTTTTCTGGCTGTTTCCTCACTTCCTCACTGCTAGAGATCCTCTGCACTTACTCCAGGCCTTCTTGCGTCCTCTTACTGTTTTTGTTCTCTACCATCTCCCCCAGGAGGCCGTTCCCTATGCCCAGCACCCTTTCCGTTCAGAAATAGTTCCTAATGTTCCTCACGAGGCTCCTCGCGTTCAGCCTCACCTCATGACTTCTTTTAGAGGTTTTTGGCGGCTCGCATGGCCATTACTGGCAGTCTGCACAAAAAGAGGGTGGTGTCTCTCTTTCTGCTTGATCTACCCAGGAAGACGAGGCCCACGAGGGACAACCCAGGTCTCTGTAGATGTGCCTCTCCCCTTTCATGCACTTATCTTCCGTCCAGCCCAGACATTTCTGCCCCATTTCTCTCTGACTCAGAGGGACGGACGACGGTACCTGTGTGCACCCCCACTCTCGCCATGAGGTGCTGCGGCTTTCTCCGCACTGGGGGTCAAGCATCAAGCCCAGATCTCCTGCACGGCACTGCCACCGAGCTGTCAGACTGACTTCAGATTTGGGCATTTTCGGTACCTGAAAGCCCACCTAATGCTTCTAAATCGCTAGCAAAATTCAGGAAAATCCCTAGCACAGTTCTCAAAGCCCCTAGAGTCTCTGCTTTAAGACAGATTTTGTGTTCCCATAAATAGGATTCTGTAAATCTGTCGTGGAGTCATAGCGACATCTAGAGGTAACTTCTGTGTGGTGCAGGTGATAGTTTTCCATGGGGGTCAATTCCTCTTATGTGCTTAAAAGAAATATGCAGTGGTAAACGTAGTCAATGAGAGCAGATAAAGAACATCTTGGCCCATCCAGGTCCGACTCCTCCATTTTGGGTACATGAGCTTATACCTTCCTGTTCTCAGCCCAACACCCTCCATGATCTTTATCTGAACTTTCAAGCCCTTTCCCACAGCTGCCTTCAATGCAGGGCTGATCCTAATGAATATGGGACTTGGAGTTCCTCTTCATATTTTGCTATGTGACACTCATGAGCTGGTGGGGGAGGGGGCAGTAAGGAGAGAGAGAGAGGCAGGCAGGATGTGTGGTTACCTCCCTGGTTCCAGCAGCCCCCGGGAAAATCTCCACTGTGGAGATCTCGAATATCTGTGAGGAAAGGTCTCACCTAGAACTAGAACCAATGACTTTCTGGTTTAGAGTCCAAGAGGTGCTCCGGTTGGCATGTCAGCTTTTGTCAGCTTTAGTTATTATCTCTCACCTCATAATTATAATGGCTGGGCTAGGCAGCAGGAGGTTGGAAATGGAGGAAAAATGTCCAGGGAGTTGTGAATGTAGGCTATTGGTGCTGCAGCCCTTGTACAGACCAAGCCCAAATGAACAGAAGGTAGCTAACTGTTGGGTAAAAATGATTTTTTTTTTAAAGATGTGCATTTTAATGGAATAGGATTTGCTAACACTAACCAGGAAAAGACTTACAGGCCGATACAGTACAGTGCGCTTCGACGGAGCGCACTGTTAACCCTCTATTGGACGCGCGTTTTCGACGCGCTAGCGTTACCCCTTATTCAGTAAGGGGCCGAAAACGCTCATCCAACCCCCCGAACCTAATAGCACCTGCAACATGCAAATGCATGTTGATGGCCCTATTAGGTATTCCCGCACGATTCAGAAAACAAAATGTGCAGCCAAGCCGCACATTTTGCTTTCAGAAATTAGCGCCTACCCAAAGGTCGGCGCTAATTTCTTCAGGCACCGGGAAAGTGCACAGAAAAGCAGTAAAAACTGCTTTTCTGTGCACCCTCCGACTTAATATCATGGCGATATTAAGTCGGAGGTCCCGAAAGTTACCAAAAGTTAAAAAAAAAAAAATTTGAAGTCGGCCCGCGGCTGGCGGGTCGAAAACCGGACGCTCAATGTTGCCGGCATCTGGTTTCTGAACCTGTGGCTGTCAGCGGGCTCAAGAACCGACGCCGGCAAAATTGAGCATCGGCTGTCAAACCCGCTGACAGCTGCCGCTCCTGTCCAAAAGGAGGCGCTAGGGACGCGCTAGTGTCCCTAGCGCCTCCTTTTGCCAGTTTTTACTGCCGGGCCTAATTTGCATAGTGAATCGCCCGCACAGGAGAGTGGCCTGTGTGCCCGCCGGGAGAGCAGGCGTTTGCCCACTCTTCCGCGGACTTTACTGTATTGGCCCATTAGGGAGGTTAGTTGATAACAGAGATGTACAAGGAAATTTTTTTGGTTTGGGTTTGTTTTATTTATTTTCATATTATTTTTTATGTTTTATTTTGTGGGCTATCTCTTCTTCATTTATGTTTTGGAAGATAGTATGCATTATTTGCAAATGGTGCACACTATTCATGAATACTGCACACTTTTTTCAAAATGAATGAACCTGAACATTTTCAGGATTTTCAGGAGGATTGTGCATTCGTTTTAGGATAAAATTAACTGAAACGAAAATGCCCAAGCTTCGGATTACCATTTGTTTTAAAAAAAAATGCACATTCCTAGTGGTTAAAACAAAATGGGATGGGATGTGCAAATCCAAGCAGCAGCAGTCAAAACTGGGAGCAGATGGGTAGGCATTAAAGAGAGAGGATAGAAGCAGAGAAGGAGGACACGGTCCTACTCCTGGTACCAATCTTCAGAATCACCAATTGTTAGAGAAGGCACAGAAAAGAGCAACTGAGCTAACCAAAGGGACACAGGGTCTTTCCCCCAGATGCTGAAAGATGGTTCAGATTAGGATTCTTCACATTAGTAAAAAAAAAAAAAAATGATTCAATAACACTGTACAAAAATAGCCCTCCAGGAGCAGCAAACAAATTAAGGAGGAGTAGATTTCAACCCCTTCAGGGGAGGGATTCTTTATTATTAAATTCCTTGCCAATGGATGTCATGGCTGTGACATGTAGTAACTGTAAAAGCAAATTGGACAAAAATAACCAAGCGTGCTTAAGGAAGGCAGGCCAGAGTAAATGCTGGTCCACAATGCGTAATGTTCGTGGGTCGGAATACATTAAGGTGCACAGCAAGCTCCAGAATGCTTGGTGATGGAGGGCAGTGGCAGTGATTTTGCACAACACATCCCAGAGTGCTTGGTGCTGGCAGGCCAAGTAAACTGTAAGCAGGGGTTTTAAAAAATAATAAAATATAATTACCTGGAGTTGTCCGGAAAGCGTTCCTTGGTGCCCCTGGCTGGGGTGGCTGTGATTCCATGAGACGGGCAACAGGGTCAAGGCTGCAGAGACTGTCCAGAGAGCTGGGCTTTTTTTTTAATATATCTTGAGGGTCCTGTAGGGGTCCCGGGGCTGTAGGAGGCCCCTGGCTGGTGACAGCATAAGGTTCCACCAGCAGCTGTTGAAGGGGCCCAGACCTGGCAGAAGAACCAGCATTGGGAGTATAGTGCTGCATGGGGAAAGCGGGTGCTCAAATGGAGGCAGCAGTAGTGCTGCAGGACGGTGCCATTCATGCCCCTGTGTCTCTCCTCTGGGCATCGGGCTATGGGAGAAAAGAAGGGGCCTGCAGGAGAAACATATAGGAACTATATTTTATGTGACATCAGATGAGTATGAATGTCATCTCAAAGTTCATGGAGGCACTGGTGCCAATATTAAAATACCCACAGAGCTTATGCACATGGTGAGGCCCTTAACCCCTCTACACCTTCTCCCATGCTCCATTTTTCCTTATTGTGCTCATTTTTACATTATCATTTGAATAATAAATCCAGTAATGTCTAAAGTTTTTACTAAACAGTAGTGGGCATGTACTCAGTAGCCCCAATGGGTCTGCACCTGTCCTCTCGCTTTATTTTTGTCTGTATTTGCCTTTTAAACTTGTTTTTCTTTGTTTTTGGTCTCCCCTCCCCTGGGTTAGGTCCTTGGCTTGGACGTGATGTCATCATGATATTACAAAAATGATGGTCTGTGCTCTAATTCAACTCCAGGGGCTTTCCCGAGACCCCGGCATACCCTCCATAGCCTCCAATAACATTACTGCAGCGGCACAGAATAAGTCAAGACACCGCTGTGACCAGGAAGGAAGCAGCAGCAACCTCAAGGTTAGGGGCTCCAGGCAAGCCCTCACCATATGCATAAACTCTGTGGTTATTTTAATACTGGCACCAGTGCCATCATGATGTCTTTTTGGGTAATGTTAAAAAGGTAAAAATCGGTGACAAATGCTATTGGCAAGCCACTGCCACTTTTAAGACAGATGAGGCATTTTAAAATGTTAAAAATTAAGTACAGTGTGAAATTTGGCTCCATCCAGACAGTTTTCATTAGTCCGGTCTGAGTTTTTCCTAGAAAAAAAACACAGCTCAGCACAAGTCCATTTAGTGTGGAGAAAATGTGGAACACACAAAAGAGCACATGGTAGGGAGAAGGGTGTGAAGCCAGTCAGTGATGCTGTTCCAAGGAGAATGGAGCAACAACAATATGAAGGGTTTCTGAGAACAACAGCTTTATATAATAAACTTCAAAGGAGAATCAAAAGTGCAGTCCTCCAACTGTAGCGTCCCACTACTTCACATTCGGCAGGTCCACGCATTTAACACCATGGATAAGCTGGATTCCTTACCCGATATTTGAAATTTTGTTCGTCTTTCATGAAAACAACCTTCGGAAATTGTTCTTCCTGGGTCCCTCCTGACGCAGCCCCTACAGTGAAACACGGCAATGTTGGGGGACTGTACTTTTCATACTCCTTTGGAGTTTATTATATAAAGCTGTTATTCTAAGAAACCCTTCGTATTCTTGTTACTCAATGCCAGGGTTCTGAAGGAACTCAAAAATTAAATTTCAGATCTATTAGTTAAAATTTGTAACCTATCATTAAAATCATCCATTGTACTTGAAGACTGGAGAGTGGCCAGTGTAACCACAATATTTAAAAAAGGCTCCAGGGGCGATCCTGGAAATTATAAATCAATGAGCCTGACTTCAGTGCTGGGGAAAAATAGTGGAAACTATTCTCAAGATCAAAATCGCAGAGCACGTAGAAAGACATGATTTAATGGAACACAGTCAGCATGGATTTACTCAAGGGAAGTCTTGCCTCACAAATCTGCTTCATTTTTTGAAGGGGTTAATAAACATGTGGATAAAGGTGAACCGGTAGATGTAGTATACTTGGATTTTCAGAAGGCGTTTGACAAAGTCCCTCATGAGAGGCTTCTACGAAAACTAAGATGTCATGGGATAGGAGGCGATGTCCTTTCGTGGATTACAAACTGGTTAAAAGACAGGAAACAGAGAGTAGGATTAAATGGTCAATTTTCTCAGTGGAAAAGGGTAATCAGTGGAGTACCTCAGGGATCTGTATTGGGACCGGTGCTTTTCAATATATTTATAAATGATCTGAAAAGGAATATGATGAGTGAGGTTATCAAATTTGCAGATCATACAAAATTATTCAGAGTAGTTAAATCACAAGCGGATTGTGATAAATTGCAGGATGTCCTTGTGAGACTGGAAGATTGGGCATCCAAATGGCAGATGAAATTTAATGTGGATAAGTGCAAGGTGATGCATATAAGGAAAAATAACCCATGCTATAGTTACACAATGTTAGGTTCCATATTAGGAGCTACCACCCAAGAAAGAGATCTAGGCATCATAGTGGATAACACATTGAAATCATCGGTTCAGTGTGCTGCGACAGTCAAAAAAGCAAACAGAATGTTGGGAATTATTAGAAAGGGAATGGTGAATAAAACGGAAAATGTCATAATGCCTCTGTATCGCTCCATGGTGAGACCGCACCTTGAATACTGTGTACAATTCTGGTCGCCGCATCTCAAAAAAGATATAGTTGCGATGGAGAAGGTACAGAGAAGGGCA